>NW_008631080.1:1294-1840 GCF_000691845.1 Merops nubicus | reverse complement strand
GGGGTACTTGGGGGGTACTTGGGGGGTTCTGGGTCCTTCCAGCCAGGGAGGGTCCCGCGGGGTCCTCCTGGGAAGGAGCTGGGGGAAAAACACCTAAACCCACCCAAAAAGAGCCAAATTTGGGGTCCATGGAGGTTTTTGGGTGCAGGGGGTGGGTGCAGCGAGACCCTGGGAACTCGTCACCCACGGGGGGCTTGGGGGGCAGCGACCCCCGAGGGGGAATTCACCCGACAGCACCCAGTCTGGGGGGCAAAGGAGCAGTTTGGGGGGAAAAGGAGCAGTTTGGGGGGAAAAGGAGCAGTTTGGGGGGAAAAGGAGCAGTTTGGGGGGAAAAGGAGCAGTTTGGGGGGAAAAGGAGCAGTTTGGGGGGAAAAGGAGCAGTTTGGGGGGAAAAGGAGCAGTTTGGGGGGAAAAGGAGCAAATTTGGGGGGAAAATGGGTGGAAAACAAGCAGTTTGGGTGGAAATGGGTGGAAAAGGAGCAAGTTTGGGTGGAGAAGGAGCAAGTTTGGGAGGAAAACGAGCAATTGGGGGAAAATGGTTGGAAA
>NW_008631080.1:376-666 GCF_000691845.1 Merops nubicus | reverse complement strand
GAAAAGGGGGGGAAAAGGAGCAAGTGTGGGTGGAAAAGGAGCAAGTTTGGGTGGAAAATGGGTGGAAAAGAAGCAATTTGGGTGGAAACCGGGTGGAAAAGGAGCAGTTTGGGTGGAAAAGGAGCAAGTTTGGGGCACGCTGATGCGTTTTTGGCCACTGGGTCCCAGCCCTGGGTCTGGGGGAGAAGAGCCCAGGAGGGGACCCGGCCCTGATCCTGGGGGGACATCAAAGCCAGATGGGCTTGGAAATGGCTGCTGGGGCTGAAGATGTGGCCACCACGGCCTCTGCT
>NW_008631080.1:0-287 GCF_000691845.1 Merops nubicus | reverse complement strand
GGCTCCTGGATCTGGGCTGTGGCCACCAGGTTGTGGGAAGTGGCCACTGGGTCTTGGGAAGTGGCTCCCAGGTCCTTGGATGTGGCCACCAGGTCTTGGGAAGTGGCTCCTGGCTCCCAAATCCTTGGAAAGGGCTCCTGGGTCCTTGGAATTGGCTTCAGATCCTTGGAAGTGGCTCCCAGGGCCGGAGAGGCGGCTCCTGGATCTTTGGAGGTGGCTCCTGGATCCTGGAAAATGGCTCCAAGATCTTAGGAAGCATTTCCCAGCTTCTGGAAGCGGCTCCCAGG
>NW_008631079.1:0-472 GCF_000691845.1 Merops nubicus | reverse complement strand
GCTCTGGGCCTTGGTGACCCTCAGCCCGTTGGCTTTGGTCATGGATCCAGCCTGGGCAGGCCCTTCAGGAGGTCCTTGAACCTCTTCAGCTGGTCCTTGAACCTCTTCAAGAGGTCGTTGAACCTTCCAGGAGCTCCTTGAACCTTCTAGCAGCTCCTTCAGACCCCATAGTAGATCTTCCAACCCTTCCAGGAGCTCCTTGAACCCTTCCAGGAGCTCCTTCAGACCCCACAGGAGATCCTTGAACCTTCCAGGAGGTCCTTGAACCTCTCAGTATATCCTCCAACCCCCCTGGAGCTCCTGGAACTCCTCCAGCAGCTCCTTCAGACTCCCCAGGGAGGTCCTTGAACCTTCCAGGAGGCCCTTAAACCTTCCAGCAGCTCCTTGATCCCCCCCAGCAGCTCTTTCAGATCCCATAGTAGATCCTCCAGCCCCCCCAGGAGCTCCTTGAACCCCTCCAGGAGGTCCTTGA
>NW_008631078.1:0-6391 GCF_000691845.1 Merops nubicus | reverse complement strand
TCCTCTACCATTTGGAGGAGGAAGATGAACATTCTCCCCAGAACAACCTAGGAAAGTCTTTCTACTTCTGTGCACCCAAAGATACGACAAAACGAAAAACAGCAGAGACCACACCAGAGAAATGTCAATCTGCCAAGGACATCTTCATTAGGAGTAAAACAAGTATCCACACTCATGCTTGTAACCACAATACTGAACTTCAATAGCTCACCTGATCTGAAAAGATTAGAAAACTCAGAAAAGAGCTTTTACAGCTGGTAGGAATTGATCTGCTAAAGGCTTGGCTTCCAGAAAAGCTACACCTACAGTGAGCTTCTCTTTCAACAAGTAACTTAGATAACTGTGCTTTTCAACACTCATAGGTCATTTGGCATCAGTGTGTAAACCAGCTACACTCTAACACACTACTTTAATTAAAAATGCTCACCTTTATAACATGTAATTTAATTCACTGGAAAGTACTCACCAATTTACTAACCTCCTTCTAAGCACCCATAATTGAAGCTGCAAGTATCAGTTTTCATACAATAAACTCTTGACACCACATAACTTGTCAGACAGTAGAAGATGCAAGAAGCTCTAGGTATATCAACCAAGTGTTAGCAGACAGAAATGCACCACTTGTCTCACATAGAGAGTATATATTTTTATATACACATATATGTTTATAAAAATATACACATACTATATAGCATATGTAGTTATAGGGAAAATAGCAGGAGAGAAAGCTTTAAAGAAGCATTTATCTTTGAGGTTGTCTGGATGGCATACCAATAACCATGCCTGGCCTGTGAAAAAAAAAAAAAAAAATGGTTTCCAGAAGTGAGCAATAGAGCCATGAAAAGGAGGTGCATCAGATTAGAATAACAGAATAATTCTGGGTGGAAGGGACCACAGGAGACGGCTCTTGTTCACAGCAGGGCAAAGGCATTCACTCAGGTTGCTCAGGACATAGTTTATCATCCTTATTAGGACTGCAAAGCATTTCTAACAAGATAAGCTAGAACAACATGGTGATAGAAGTGCTTTGACTGTAGTATCTATCTGAAGAAAAAAAATAATTGTCAAATTTACAGACAAATCAGTAACAAGAGACCAATCCATACAAAGCCCAAATGAGCAAATTTAAGAGTGCAAGAATGGACAGACAATTACTCAACAGTCTCAGGGGAGCTTCTGTACTGAACACACTTTTATTCACACATTTGCATTTAATAAAAAGCTCATTCAGCTGCCCGAAGTTTGTTGGGATTTTGTTGTTTGGTTTTTCTTTAATTGTTGGCATTATCTCCCAATAACACACCAACCCATTACACTATACCTACACTAAGAAAACTAAAGTACTTTTAAATTTCATTCCATCTCCTCCTCTTAAAAGCTTCTTTAATGGCATGTGATTAGTTTTGAAAAATCTCTAAAGGAAAATCAAGTTTTCCTTCTCTGCAGTTAACGGAAATGGAATCTCGTCTATTTTCTTTAGTGTCATTCTGGCTGATTAACTTTTTTGCATTCAGGCAAGACCTCAGTAGTCAGTTGGGAACACCTCCCAGCCTGCAAATCAAGATCCAAAAAGGAATGCAGAGGATGTTTGTCAATCCCAAAAATGACCATTCTAAAAAGCCCTGTGCTTACTTGATTTCACCTCTTTAAATGAGTTCAGTACACAACAAACATGTTCGAAGAGGAGAAGCTATGGCCCAGATGAATTGAATGATTGAACAAGATCAACTGAGATTGTGGGGTGCTTTTTCAGGTGCTCCCCCCTTTCTAGCTGGTGTTCAACAGAACTTACAGCTCAATTCATGTAAGCCATAGCAGAAATGAATGACTGGAAATTCCACATGCCAGGTTTTATAAAGCCTGCACTTTCTCCAGGCCCAAGAAAAAGGACCTACCTTCATTATTTTCATGTTTTTCCAACACAAAAACAGTAACTTTTAAGGCAGTATGTTTTGCCTACTTAAAAGACCTTTAAGAATTGTGCTCTAAAATAACTTCATCAGTAGCCAGAACAATGACTGTAATGAAGGACTACCGTCAACTAAATTAAATAGGTACAGTAAGCAAAAGGCATTGACAAAGCTTATTTTCAAGAGAACAGATGATATTTTGCAAGGCATATGATATTTATTTTTAGACATTAGTCATACAATAATACTACAGATTTTATTTTTCTTGAAAACAGAACAGTATATTTATACTGAGGTGCTTTGCCAATATTAATTTTGTAAAACTTACATTTATTTTTGCTGTTACAAAAGGTTTGGCTCTACTTTTTTAAAATCATTAACATAATACTTCTTTCCATGTACAGCAAGAACACAGAGGTATGCAGTGCACCTTTTAAAAACAAAAGGAAAAAAAACCACCAAGTCTTCACAAAAAAAGCAATACTGAATCCAAACACAGAAGGGAAAAAATGCCATAGGCAAACACAAGCCATTCTTTTTTGAGTATATGTAATCTTTCCAATCAAAGCTCCCAAAAATGTCATTATACCTGAAACAGCAACAGATAACTGGCTTTGGATTGCTGTAATGACTGTCAGGTCAGTATGGTACAAGCAAAAAGGCATAAAGTAATATCAGCTACAGACTCCATCTGGACTGCAATAAAAGCTTGTTGACTTAAACATTCTGAGGCCTTACAATTTTTACTATGGCAATTTTTTTCTATGAGAAAATATATGAAGGAAAGTATACCCTACTGATTACTCCCCTCAGTTTTCAGTTTATGCAAGCTGTGATTCAAATCCACAAATTACTCTTCTAGTCATTTTAAGGATATTTCAAAGTTTATTTATTAGAATAAATTACTATTAACTCTGAGTTAATGTAACAGATTCTTCAAGAGAGATTAAGCATTGCCTATATAAATTTAGTGTAATTTCTTTTCATGTCTTCACCTTTATTATTGCCTCTCCACTTTCTCTAACATACTTTCCAGCTGAAGTACTCCATGGCTCTCCCATATGAAAATTTCCATGTAGCATAACAAACAACCCATAGGACTACATTACCTATTCCTCAAAGGAAACAAAATCCCACCTAAAAAGCACTCATCCTGATTCAGAGAGGAAAATCTAACAAAATTTATTAAGCTTGCAGACTCAGAAAACTGAGTTTGTTGGTAACAGTACTTGCAGGGGTCAGCCCACTCAGAGAGATGAGAGCAGAAGCTGGCTGAGGCCTCATCATTAAAAAAGTCTTTACCTTGGCAGGCTGAGCATGTGTCTGAAAGAGAAAACACCCTAATATTTTATGGTGTTTGAGCAGGGATTTGGATTTCCTTAGTTAAGTGTTATAGAAGCCTGTACAGTACACTAGGCTTTTTTGTTTGTGTTCATAGAAGGTCATAGAATTGAAAACCAAAGCTAATAAAAGTGTCCACAGATACTTGTGAGGCAATAATAAAATGGTTTAGGTGACAATCTGCCTCAATTCTGGCTGCTACTGATCCACATAAAGTTGTCAGCAAATCCAAGTATCCATAGCTGATCACAAAACCCCATTTCTACCATCTCTACCACTTCAGGCTCAAAGCACAGTTCTTCTAGGTTAAGTTTTTACACTAATTTGTTTGTTTTAATGGATATGTAATTATTAAAAAAAGGAAGAGATCTCCACACTCTTATTAGGCTTTTTTTCTTTGAAATTACATACTATTCCCAAAAACCTTTGGGATAAATCTACTGTAATTTTTTTTTCAGAGGACTTTACACAATAAAGACAGAGAGCAGGGGTCTTTTTTTGTGCCCCAAAGTTTTGCTCTCTTTTTAGGCCACCATCACAGCAGGCTCAAGGGGACACTCAGGAATAGCTTTGCCATCTGGATCCCATGTTGCCAGATTAACAATGTTCTTTCATACAATGACGTTGAGGAAAGAGACCAAAGCTTTTACAGAATCCTGCCACTGTTTTCTCTTGCTTGATGACAGTCCCAGCCTCACGTCAAAGACAATTCACAGATAAAGCTACCTAGAATACATGGATTCTCACATACCTCCTCTCAACCCAGCCTAGGCTAACATTTTGTATTTCAACACTACAAATTCACTGAAGATTATCTTCTAACTCTGTATCTGATTTCATTATCACTAACAGATTAGTAGCATGACAATTTTTTTTTTTTAAGTAGCGTTGACAGCTGCAATGGTAAAAACCATACCTATCCTTTAGGAAAAAAAAATGTTTGTGTTCCAGTGAAACACTGATTAGCTTGAACAAACATTGAAAAGACGGCAGTCTTTTTAAAAAGCAGTAAATGCACTTAGTTTTAACAGCTACAAACGTGTTTGTCATGTCACATACTTAAATCTGGGTATGTCATTACCTCATACTGTTTAATTCAATGCCTACAGATACTAAATATAGATCATTAAAGTGCAGTGATGAGGGAATGGGAGCAAGCAAAAAGAAAGCATAACACCTGATCAGCATCCCCATAAATCTATACAAGAATACATGTCTACAGGGTAACTATCATGAAGACACAGTATCCATCCCTCCCTTCCTAGTGTAAAGGGATAACACTACTCTAGTACTTGAGGCAGAATATTCTTACGTTAAGTTCAATATTTATCAGGATGCTAAAAATACACTGAAGTATTATGAATCATTCTGACAAAATACATTTTCTTTTCTTAAAAACCTCGCAGCATTCAAAAAAGAGGAAGTATGTCTTCTCTTCATTCATGGTCAGTTATTTAAATATTTGAAAAAAAAAAAGTATTGGGACCCCTATTCAGTTTTAAAAAGCTAACTAAATAAAAATTACCTCAATATAGGCAAGGTATTAACAAAGAGCCCAGTTTTCTAAAAATCATCTAAGAAAAATTTAATTATCTTTACCCTTCCACCACTTAACTATACTGTCTAATAAACAAAGGAAGTCAACACAGATAAGCCAGGAAGTTTCTGGAATTAAGTTCAAGAAGCTCTAGTACATGGCAAACAAGTCAATAAATTTCATTATTTCCAAATGGAGAGCATTGAAACTCCATATAACAAATGCTAGCAAAAAAAAAAATCTGTACAGTGTGGAAAAAAACAACCTCCTCTGTCATCCTTCCCTGGGTTCCCATCTTGATAGCTTAAGCTATATTCAAAGCACATACAACACTCATGGCTGCAACTGACGTCAAGAACATTAAAAATTAAGTACTAACCAAAATGCTAAAACTTAAAGTATTTAAAATAAGATACTGAGTAGTAAAAAAATATTTTCAACTTTGTGCCCACTCCAGTCTGGTCGAATGGGAGCACCCACCCTTCCATTTGGTACAGAGAACTGTACCAAATGCTCATGCCATAGAGCGATCAAGATGCTCAGAGCCTGTGAGAAAGCAAATAACTTTACGATATGTGTTTAAACACTGTAAGTACCTTTTTATTTATCATTTTGTTCACTATGCACAATGCAGAATGCCCAGTTAATAATGAATTATTCAATACTAATTTTTTAACTCCTGTTCAGTGTGGGTATGCAGTAACACTGCAAATTATTGAAAAGCGAATATGGTATGCCACAAATTAAGAAGCCATGGGCATGTTGATTTTCTCATTTCTTAACTGAATGCTCTAAACTTAGCTATATGCACACATGCATACCTCTATGTAGGTTCTCCAGATGGTGTGCACAAACCTGAAGAGCAGATTAAGTAATTTTGCACAATGCTTCTAATAGTTCAAAAGCTATTCAGAACCCGACTGCCTCACACATACTGTTGTCATCATTGCTCCCACTAAAAAGCGAGTTTTTACAAGAAGCTTTCCAGAGGTGCCCAGCAGCAGGACCTGAGGCATTGGGCACAAACTGAAAGACAAAGTGCCGTGTGAACATCAGGAAACACTTTTTCACTGTGAGGGTGATTGAGCCCTGGCACAAGCTGTCCAGGGAGGTTGCACTGTCCACCCTTAAACATGCTCAAAAGCCACCTGGACATGGTCCTGAACAATTGAGTCTAGGTGGCCCTGCTTGAGGAGGGGAGTTGAACCAGATAACCTCCAGAATACCCTTCCAAACTCAACCAGCCTGTCACTCTATGAAGAAATAGCACCAGAAAGGGCTAAGAGACATACCTTGCCACCACTCTTCACAGCAGAGGGAGACCAAATAGACTCCCTTCCAAAATACGGCATTCCAGCAGGTTCCAATTACTATACTTTTCTCCGAACTTTGTTCTCTTCTATCCCATTCTCAAAAATCTATCTCTACCTTGTCCTCAAGTATTAACTTCTCCCTCCCCACAGTGTTATCCTATACCTTATGCCTTAAGTCCTCTCTCCATATCAAGCTAGATCAATTTTCTACTGTCCTCAGGCCTTTAATTTTTGGATTCAGGTAACTCCTGAATTCTAAGCAGCATCAAGCACATTCAAACGGGGGGGGG
>NW_008631077.1:1244-1455 GCF_000691845.1 Merops nubicus | reverse complement strand
CCCTGCGCCCACCTCCCCCGCAGCTACGTGACCCCCACGCTGTGCCAGCGGTTTGAGGTGGGCACGGGGACAACACACCCCCTGAATTATCGCCACGTCTACTCCGTCACCAACGCCACGGCCTGGGTGGAGGCACGTTGGGGGCACCACATCCACAGGACCCCCAACCTCACGCTGTACCTTGACACAGCCGGTAAGCACTGGCGGGTCG
>NW_008631077.1:667-1046 GCF_000691845.1 Merops nubicus | reverse complement strand
GGTAAAAACGCCGCTGGCTGGGGCTGGGGGAGCCCAGCAGGGTGGTCAGTGGTGCCCAGGCAGCCCAGGGAGTGCAGGGCCTCGGTGATGCCACCGTCCCCCCCCAGCCCCATCCCTGTCCCATCTGTTTCATGGCGTCATCCTCTCTGTCCCACCCTCCCGGCCACAGGATCCTGCTGTGCCCATAACAGGATCAGGCTGCGACTCGCAGGGATTACAAGGGAAAAACCCAGATTATACTAATGACAATGACAGATGAAATCTGGACATTTGTCCCCAGTGAAACCCCTCGCAGCCAGGGACCCCCCCGCCCCCCTCAAATGCTGCCAGCAGTGTCTCAGGGCAAAAGGTGTGGTACACCAGCTGAGGGGACCCTCCC
>NW_008631077.1:0-480 GCF_000691845.1 Merops nubicus | reverse complement strand
TTTACTGTGTGGGTGGCTCCATCCCTGGGTCTCTCTGCAGGTGATGTGCCAGGCAGTGTCAGACAAGGATGACTCAGGTAGGTTTGGCCTGTGGGGATGCAGGGAACAAGCATCTCCTGGGGGTGCTCCCAGGTCCCAGCAGGAGGGCTCTGCCCTCTGCTCCCCACAGCACCCCACAACGACCAAAAGCTGAGAAAAAGGGGGGGAGTGCCAACCCTGCCTGACCCTGCCATCCCCCTTAGTGACCTGCACCCTGGGGCAGAACGGCACCTTCGAGGTCCAGCTCCGGCACAAGCCCCCCCACTGGAGCAGCTACTGGAGCAACTGGAGCAGCTCCATCTTCATTCCTGAGGGTGAGGAAGAGAAGCAGAGGCTGGTGAGATCCCAACGGCTCCAGAAAATGCCGATAGCCCAGCTGGGCTCATTCCTCTTGCAGAAATCCTGACGAGCCCGGAGCTGAGCTACGAGCTGGGAAACCTG
>NW_008631076.1:0-1313 GCF_000691845.1 Merops nubicus | reverse complement strand
CGCGAAGCAGGGCAGCGTGGGGACTCTGCGGACCCCGTGGGCAGGCGGCACGTCCCCTGTCCTGCCTCCCGGCCACCACCTGCCCTGAGCCCCGGAGACGGGCCGCGGGCCCCGTGCTTTCGCAGGAGGTTTGCCTGCAAGGTGAGGCAGCTGCTAGGAGCTCACTGTGGATTTCCACAGCAGCTTTTGTCATTTATTTTTTTCCGTTGTTGCTGGTTGGGGTTTTTTTGTTGATTTTTTTTTTTTCCAGAGGACAGACTGACCTAGTGGGATGGATTTTTCTTCTTTTGTGTGTGACTTTCGTTAGTTTTTGAGTTACCCAACTTGAATTTATCTGAACAGATGCAGAAGGAACTTTTTTTTTTTTGTGAGTTAAGAGACAAAAATGCATTTTTAAACAAAGGAATCATGTATTAACATTTTAACAGCAATTCATAAATCTGCACTTTTTATGAGGTTTTGAAAAATCTATTTATAGGTACGGAACAATGGGGTTTGTTTAAAACTGTATCGCATTTATACTTGCTGAAATTACTTTCATTGTTATCAGTAGGAATTTTATTGGTTAAATAAAATCAATAAAATCTGTTTCCTGTTTGAGATGTCATTTGCCACATGCTGGAGGACCTGTCTCTGGAGCAGAGCATCTTGTGTTTAAGGATGAGATCCAGTCCTGGAGGCGTTCTACCCCTCCATGGCCTTGTCCTGGCTTTTAATCTACGTATTATTTAATATACAGATTATTTAATCCATACATAGACAAAGATAATAATTGTACTTAATCTATTTGAACATAGGTCCTGAAAAAATGTATAGTGCTTGCTGAAACCCCCTTCAGCAAAAGACTGCCTGATTAAAAGACACCCCTGTCTTTTAATCAGGCAGTTTCCAGCGATGACGGGTGGGGCAGTGGGCACCATCATGTTCGCTTTTGGTACTGGGCTAGGTCCCCTCCCCTGTAGAAATCCAGTTTGGGAAAGCCATGAGCCATGGGGTGCACCAGGAGCTGCTCCCTCCCCAGGGGAGACCTGAGTAAGCCCCAGGGCAGAAGGGGGTGAGAGCCATAAAGCCACGAAGGAATCGCAGAGGAGGGTGTTGATGTGTACCCAGGGGGGCCCCCACAGCCCTGTCACCTGCCCCATCCAGCCCCAGGGACGGGCTGCGTAGGGCTGAGGGAGCTCCAGGGGGGTTTTCCTGGGAGAGGTGCTCCTCTCCCCTCCAAAGAGACTAAACCAGCTCACAACCCGCAGACCTGGGGTGCCCAGGGTGAACTCTGCCCTCCGGCTGCTGGGTGCTCAGCAAAAAAATATTTA
>NW_008631075.1:0-4761 GCF_000691845.1 Merops nubicus | reverse complement strand
CCCTGCCCCTGCCCCTGCCCCTGCCCTCGCCCCCGCCGGGACCCCAGACAGGGTGAGGCAGAGCCGAAGGAGGCTCCTCAGCATCTCCTCTGTGGGGGTGAGATGGCACTTTAGAAATCGACTGGCAATTTCACAGAAAACAATTGATTTTCTCCTTAAGTGGCACAGGGGGAAAGCAGTACTTGACCTGTGCTCAGGGGAAATGGAAGATGAGGGAGGAGAAATCAAACCTCCTGCTTTTCTGTCAGGCTCTTTCTCCCTGTGCAGTTCTAAACTGTCAGGCCAAACAGAGGAAAATTTCAGGTTAGCCTAAGGAAATACATGAAAGCTCCCAAGGAAAATGTGAAACAAGTGGTGCAGTCTGAGAACAAACCAGCAGAAAAAAATGCCTTTCTTGCTAACTGCAGGAAAATGTACCATGATTTTGACCTCTCTGCACCATGTGGTAAATCCCCCATCACCCACTGACAGATTCTTCCACGTGTATTTCGTGTGCTGCTGGTCAGATGCACATTAAACAAGACTGAGGCACTAAACCCATAATTTGTGTAAGTTCATTGCTGCAGAGTAACACCAGGTTTCAGGCAGGATTTGGTGAGAATCTGTGCAACTTCAGAGAGGCCACGTGCAGAAAAGCCTCTGCTTCAGCAAGGCTCACCTTCCCTCCTCAGCTTCCAGAAACAAAAAGAGAAACTTTTACAAAATGAAAATGACTGTCTTGCCTACAAAAGATGAATCATTCTGCTTTTCAATAAAGCAGCAGGTTGCCAAGGGACCCTCTTCAAGGTTATTGTTTCGAGTCCCTGTAAAAAAAAAACCCACTTGTTTTTGTTTTTGTTTTTTTTTTTTAAAAAGGTTTTGTACTACTTAGAAAGGAAACATGGAAGGAGATGAGAACAGACAGATGACAACTTGACTGATCTGACTGTAAGACTGTGTCACCCAGGGAAAAGCAAAGCAAATTATATAGTACAATTTGAATGACATAAAATTGGTTTGGGCCAATTTTTATTAACAACCTCCCCTTAGAATCCCACCCTGCCCAAACCCCCACAAGTTGGACTCATCCCCGGGCTGGGGTCAGTCTGTGGGGCTCCCCCTGAGGGGAGCACGCTCCGGAGGCCGGGCTCCAGCTCCAGGGGGGCTCGTTACACTCCAGCACAGCTCGGGCTGTTTGCTGCACAGGCTCTGGACACTGCTCTCATTTTCTCAGCTGAGCACCTCCCCAGGCCCTGCTCTGGTGCTTGAAGTTACTGCCATGCAAGTGAATATTAATTTAACCCCCAGAGCAAATCATTCACAAGCAGTGGGTTCCAATTCCTCACGGGCAGTAGCTAGGTAGAAGCTCCAGTTCCATGAACTACCCATTGCCCAGTTAGATCAGAAAGCAAGAACGTTGCTCAGGTCTTTGGGATTCCAACAGAAAGGAGCCTGTGGCACCCCAGCCATCCACGGAGGTGGGAGCCCTCTGGTAAATCCTTTTTCCCGACCAAAACGATTCCACGGTTGCAGGACGTGCCCAAGCCCAAGGTCAGCACTTCTGGGTGTTGCCAGAGCTGTCGGGAGCCGTCCTGGGAGCTGTGAATAAACCACACCAGGCTGCCTCACACACTGGGGTTAACAGCACAGGGCAACCTGCTGCCCGGGAGAGAGGTTCATTAACTGCAGTTAATGAGCACTGTCTGCAACGGAGGGGACAGGAGCTACTGGGTAGGAGACAGCTCACAAGCAGTGCATAGTGAGGAAACCAAGGTACTCCCACGGGAGATCCAGGGAGACGTGGGAGTAACACAGGCCAGGAGAATGCTCCCAGCTGGCGAGGGGGTTACAGATAGGGCACCCGTGAACGAGTGAACCCCACGGCTCCCCGGGGCTGGGCGGCGAGGAGCCCCCTCAGCCATGCAGCCCAGCAGCCACTTCTCCTGGGTGGCCCTTGCCCCAGCATCACCCCCAGCCCCACGGGCTGCAGCCCACACTGCTGCACCCACCCCCTCTGCACCCGCCGGCCCCTGCGGAGGACATGGAACTGGGAAAGGCTTGGGCCACACCAGAGAGTGGAGGAAGGTGAAATTCTGCACATGAACTCCTGCCACCCCTTCAGCTCACTAGAAGAGTATTTGTTCAGTGCTCACAGAACAAACCACGTGTTCCATAGCCAGTGAGAACAGCGAAGGAAAACATTCCTGGGTCACACGAAATGACAGGGCAATGGTATTTAAAAGTACAGATTCCAGAGAAATAAACTCTCCTTGTTTATCTTCAAGGACTGCAATTATGTTGTCAAGTGATAGATGAGTGTTTTGATTTCCTTTTCCTGCTGTCTTTTTTACCTTCAGCTTACATTGTAAGCTTGCCGCTGTTTATTCATGTACAATTACAGGACCACTGAGAGGGGTTATTAATCAAGAGTATTTATTTTTCAAAGCAGTCACGCCATGAAGCCATGGATACAGCTAAAGCTTAACCCTACATCCCCCTGCAAAGCAGCACATTACTGCTGTCACAGACACCCCAAACCCACCAGACAGCCTGAGGGGGGGGCAGCACGCTCCCGGACGTGCAGACCCAGCTCAGGCACAGCCCCTGGTCACAAACACCCGCAGGGAACAGGCAAAACGTGAACTGCCTGTAGCCCACACTGTGCCTCCTGGTCCCGGGCACTCCTGGGGTGCAGGGCAGCACTGCACGCTGCTGTTCTGCCAGAGAGCACAGGAGAAGGGCTGCACACCAGGTTTCCTGCTGGGATGGTAACACAGTGCAGGGCACAATAAACCTGCTCGCACTCATGATTTTAAAAGCACTCATCCTTGCTGCTGGATCTTCTTCTGGTTTTGAAGCATCACAAAGGAAAGCAGTATGAGCACAGGCCCTTTAGCTGCCCAAGGACACAGGAGGGGCCGAGGACAGAGCACCCCATCTCTGGGAGGAGAACACATGGAAGTCAATACTTTGTCCTCTCTGCTGAAACGCGTGTGCAGCCCCGAGCAGATCTCAGGTGCCTCCCAAGTGAGGGCAGTGGCAGCAGAGCCTGCCAGCCTGACCTCCTCAGAGCAATGAGACACCCGTGCTGGGCAGGATGCTCTCCTCAGGGGTTCAGTCTCAGAATCACAGAACGGTCTGGGTGGGAAGGGACCTTTCAAGGCCACCCAGTCCAGTCCCCTGCAGGGACAGGGACATCTGCAGCTAGAGCAGGGTGCTCAGAGCCCCCCCAACCTCCCCTGGGATGGTGCCAGGGATGGGGCAGCGACCACCTCTCTGGGCAGCCTGGCACAGGGGATCACTGCCCTCAGAGTCAAAAATGTTTTCCTTCTCCTTAGTCTAAATCTCCCTCTTTTAGTTTAAAACCATCACCCCTTGACAGGCCCTGCTAAAAAGTCCATCCCCAGCCACCTTATATGCCCCCTTTAAGTGCTGAGAGACTGACTACTAACATGTTCAGCTCTTTCTTCTTTAATAACCTAGGAGTGATGTGGAGTAAGAGCTGCTCTTTGCTGCTGCCTTGCTGTCTGGGCATGTGTCCTGTGGTGGCTCTGAGCTTTTGGTACTTGGGAGGAGCAGCAAAACACATCTCCTTGAAACAGAGCCCTGGCTTTGCCTTCTCAGAAAATAAACACACCCCTTAGCACAGGACACTGCTGGCTCAGCTGAGACAGGAGGACTTGGTATTTGCCTAATTTTGTTCTCTTATCTGACATGAGACAAAAAATAAAAGGGGTACATTGACTTCATCTCTTACTGAAGAGTGGAGAAGAAGAAAAAGGAGCATTACCACAAAGGCAAGTCCTTCACATCAGGAATGTTTTCTACCTATTAGCTGTCCTGCAATGGCGTAAGAATCCAATGAGGGACAGCTGTAGATGGGGAGATACTTCTCCAGAGAGCAGGGAAGGGATCCTCTGAAGTTCAGCACAAGCCGTCAGCCAAGGTGACCAACGTGTGGCCAGGGCAGCCTTAGCACTGCTTTGCCCCTGAACCCACCCAAATGCCCTCTCACCGGGCACACTGCCAGGACCCTCTGGAGACACAGACAGGGGCTGGCACCACCCTTCCCCCAGGAAGTCTGTTCAGTATCTGCTACGTTAAACTCAACACAACATTCAGGCACAAGGAGAGAAAGAGCTCTGGGAAAAGAATGAAACAAAACAAGCTCATGCTGCTCCAGAGAAATACATTTTCTTGTTTTATTTTGGAATACTCTTCATGGATCTCCCCCAGATGCCCAGGCAGATTTGGAAGGTTTTTGGTTGATGGGAGTTAGCCAGAATACCTCCCACACAAAAGAAACAGTTTGGTAGCATTCCGAAAATTAAATGGAACTGTCTTCACAACAAGAGTTCCTCAGAAACGTGTGAGCTCTCACAGCCTGGGGCAGAGCAGGGTTTTATTTTGGAATACTCTTCATGGATCTCCCCCAGATGCCCAGGCAGATTTGGAAGGTTTTTGGTTGATGGGAGTTAGCCAGAATACCTCCCACACAAAAGAAACAGTTTGGTAGCGTTCCGAAAATTAAATGGAACTGTCTTCACAACAAGAGTTCCTCAGAAACGTGTGAGCTCTCACAGCCTGGGGCAGAGCAGGGGACAGCACTGCAGACAAGTGGGTGTGCTGCACAGCCTGCCCCTGGGGCTCAGCCCTGCTGCAAGCACAGGCTGGAGCCTGGCCGTGGTGTCACCAGCAGGGGCTGCAGGGCTGCAGGCAGCGGGCCAGGCTGCAGCTCATGGGCTGGGTGCCCCCGGGCAGTGCCCAGCCTGGCAGAGCCCC
>NW_008631074.1:612-900 GCF_000691845.1 Merops nubicus | reverse complement strand
CCCTGCACCGTGAGCCAGGAGGGGATCTCCAGAAAGTGCCCCAGCCCCGGGGCACACTGCGGAGGTGCCAGAGGAAGAATGGCCCCAGGGGAGAGGCGAAGAGCTGCCCGGGCCAGAACAAACAGACTCGTTGCCTGGAGCTCCCTGGCACCGGCCGCGGCAGGAATGGAACGCTGGAGAGGAGAGGCCCCGGGAGAGCCCCACTGCCAGACACACGCGAGGCAGGAGCCCTGGACCAGACACTGGCTGCTCCCGAGGCCCCCGCCTGCGGCTGCGGGGGAGGCGCGG
>NW_008631074.1:0-243 GCF_000691845.1 Merops nubicus | reverse complement strand
GGGTTCCCGAGCTGTGGAGATGTGGTGTGAGGGACACGGGGCAGTGGGGACCTGGCCATGCTGGGGATGTTTTGGCTCCACGGTCTCACAGGTCTCTTCCCCAGAACAATTCCCTGGTTCTACAATTCCCCAGCACCCCGGGCACTCACTGAAGCACCCACCCTGCTCCTCAGCCCCCTGTGGCAGCTCCAGCCCAGCCCAGGGCACAGATCCAAGCAGGGGCAGTCACCGGGGCCGGTCTGA
>NW_008631073.1:437-665 GCF_000691845.1 Merops nubicus | reverse complement strand
CCCCCCCCTCCCAGCCGTTCCTGATGATGCCCCAGAGGGACGATGGCAGCTCTGCCACTGGGGACATCCACCCCCCCAGCCCCAGCCTGCCCGGCCCCTCGGGGCTGCGCCAGGAGCTGCCCTACCTCTGCGTGGCTTCAGAAGATGTTCAGGTCCCTCTGCAGCGTGCTGGGAGCTTCAGGACACTTGGAGCAGCAGGTACCACACCCCTCCCTCCCTTCTCCTGAG
>NW_008631073.1:0-379 GCF_000691845.1 Merops nubicus | reverse complement strand
AAGCCCCAGCCCTACCCATAGCGGTGGCGGCTCACGTCGCGGATCAGCCTCTCCGACAGGTAGGCTCCAATCCTGTCCAGCTTCTCTGGGGCAGACAGGGCGTAGAAGGTCAGCTTCTCCATGTTGGTCTTCACCAGCCCATCCTGAAAGAGAGCAGAAAAAAAGGGGGTCAAGGTTTTGCACCCAGAGCTGGCAACGTCAGGAGGAATTCTGGAGGTGCTGGCGCAGCGCTGGGGAAGGTCGGTCCCGTGTCAGTGCCTGGTGCCCACACCTTGTGTACCAGGGGAGGACAGGGATGGCACCTGGAGCCACAGGATCATGGAATTGTGCTGCTTGGGGAAGGACTTTCAGATCCTGGAGTCCAATCAGGTCCCCACTG
>NW_008631072.1:0-3232 GCF_000691845.1 Merops nubicus | reverse complement strand
ACTATATATATATATAAAAAAAAGGTAATAAATGCCCAATGTGAAGTTCAATGCATATTCTAACTCTTGTCCTGCACACTTATCCAGCTCTGGTTTTGATTGTTTTTATTATATTGGGGATACTATTTATATGCTTATTATTTATTTATAAGCTGATTAATTTACATCTAATCAAATATAAATAGATGAAAGCAGAAACTCACTTTCAGCAGACTTCTCTATCTGTTGTCATGGGACAAAGGTAACAGTGTCAAATGAGGAGGGCCTGGGTAAAGGAGTTAATTTCTGATGGCCATTTTATGTCACAGATGTACAAAACCCAGAATACACGTCCTTAACACAAACCCAACTTCTGCATATTATGTTCTTTTCTTTCCATTATTTTCAAAAATAAATCGTAATTCATAATGCTTAATAAGTTGCTGACTCCCAAGTACTGTTGGGAAACAGAAATACCTGAATAGCATAAAAGCAGCCTTGCCTAAAATTGCATAAAATTGACATCAAACTTTTTAATACTTAATCTGAAACCCAAGTTTTAACAAACTGGCTACAGGAGGTTGGAGCCATTTGCTGTGCTGCTCATGGTAAGACCTCTGTCCCCTGGAAATGCAGATCAGTGAGCGTGTTGATGGCTCTGCACTTTGCCTGCCTTTGAGGGGAGAGCTGTTTTGGGGCTGCTGAGCTTTTGAACCTCCCCATGACTGCACCACTCTGCAATTTGCCTTGAACCTTAAGAGCAGGTAGGAGCAATAAATGGGGAGGTTGCTAAGCAGTATGAGGTAAAATAACATAGAAAAATCTCTCTTGACTATATACTTGCATTTGGATCCTCTCATCAAGTGATGTGTTTCTAAAGAAATGTGCTTTAAAAATGATTAGTTCTCAGCTTCCTTGCAGTCTTCATCCCCTTGTATCTTTCAAGTGCCTCTCGCAGCTATCTTCAAAACCCAAATGCTCTCCTTGACTTGACCTTTTCATTTTATAACACAGCAATAAGGTTACAAAATAATTTCCATTTAGATTATGTTTTCTTTGCAGGGTTATCACAACACTGGATATATGAATTTCATAGTCCCTCTTCTCACAGACGTTCTTAGTATGTCCTGTGCTCTTAAAATACATGATAAGGGAAAATGCACTTCTGCATAAAAGACAGACAGAGAGACAGATACTGAGATTCTTTTCAGTGCCCATTGGAAAACGCTGAAATAACTTTCACAGTTTGAAAATATTACTGTAGCTGTAACCATTAATACTCTTGGTCTGTGGCTAGGACAGATCAGCCTCCCTAGTGGTGATTGCCTTCCTGAATCTGATCCTGTATCTGTGTTTTTTTTAATGCATGTTGTTTCCTGAGACAATTAAGAACTGATTATTAAGTACTGGCACATAAATCTGGCACATTAAAATGAACTATTTCACAAACCCAAATTAAAGAGACAGCAGAAAATTACAGAAACTATTTAAACAAGAAGCTGTCAGCCTAAGGACAAATGAACTTATTAGATTTCAACAATCCCATTTGGCATCTCCTCTGAATTGCACGTGGGAAGGCAAAGCAGGGTGCAGCTGCCCCTGCCTGGACAGCAGTGATGGACAGAGTAGTGACCACATTTTCCAAGCATTTCACTTTCCTTCCCGAAGAGCTGTATTGCCAGAAGTGCAGCCCAAGGAAACAAATACTTGATTTCTTTTCCATCACAATGTTTCTCTTCTCAGAGCAAACCAGGCAGAAGAAAAAGCACCAAGGCCAGCTTTTTAAGAAGGGCTTAATTTGTTAGCTGTCACTTAATTCCTGTTTATGCTTCTATGCCCTCAAGCAAGCAGATGATGAGGTTCTGGGGTGAAAAGAATTGGATAATACTTCACACTGCAGTCCAGTAATCGGCTCATTAGATATCAGATCAATTTGTTAATTAATTAACCCCTTCAAATAGTATCATTAGTTTTCTGGGCATTTTTGTCATTCTTTTCTTCCTCGGATGAGGAAAATGAGAACTAAGGAGTTGAGGTATGCTTCCAGGCACACTCTGCAGTGGGATCCCCAGGTGTTACCGGGGTGTCCGAGGTAAAATCCATCCTGTTCAAAAAGAGATGGAGTTCTGAGCAGAGCGTTTGCTTAGAAATCTTCACTCTGGGAATTATTTTCTCATTTAGCTTTAAACTGCTTCAGTCTACAGGTCTGACTGGCCCATACCAGACCCAGCTGTCTCCGTGGGGCTCCAGAAAAGTGGTGAGGAAGGTCACAAACGACTCTTTTTCCTGGGATTTAGAGGGTATTGGCTTCCCATTCCTCATTTGCATTTTAATTAGTAATAGTGTGGATATGTGCTGGAAGTGTCACTGGAGAAAAATGCTATCAGTTTTGATTCATTATTACTTTGGATTTTTTTTTAAATTAATGTCAGGAGCACTTAAAATTTTAAGTAGTCATTCTTTCAAGATGCATTTAAAGTAAAAGAAATAAACTAAAACAGCTTAAACAGTAGAGCTGGGAGTCACCTTGCCCATGTTCAAGGTGACTGGTGGGTCAAAGGCGATGAGGACAGTTACTCAGTTCACTCTGATTTGTCTATGACTATACCACATCATTAGCTATTTTAACAAATGACATAGAATTGTGTTATGATGTGATCAAGGGTGAAAACAAATGGCTACCACTGTCAATGGTGTAGTTATTTTCCTTAATGACAGGAAAAGAGAGCTGTGGTAATTGCCAGAGAACAAATGGGGTCAGCACTGTTCTTTGAGCCGATGTGAGCAACGAGGGAGCCCAGAATCCATGCAGAAAGTGAGGAGGTTTGAGAAATGAAGGGGGGCTAATGGCAGGTGATCAGAGACAGAGGCCAGTGGGACTTCTCCGCAGAAGTGAGGGAAGTCCAATGCCTGTGACGCAGAAGGAGGAGCCTGGAGGAAAACCGAAGGTAGGCATGGTAGTTCATTACAAGTAATTTATTGATTGATTAATTTTTATGAATTAAATATAAGACCTTTGTAGAAAAAAGGACTGGATTGAGAAGTGAAAAAAAAATGGGTAAGACTACAAATACAGAATTCTTTTCCATTGCAGAATAAAGATATTGACTTAGAAATATATTTGTAACAGCACAAATTGTGTGAAGACGGTTTCAGTGGCTCAGAGGAACAGAAAAGCACCTGAAGAGCCAAGTAGAAGTCAGCCAAGGAGAGACTCCCAACGGAGCAAAGCGAAGGCCAGGGGCAGCCAAAC
>NW_008631071.1:0-1710 GCF_000691845.1 Merops nubicus | reverse complement strand
GCGCACGGCTGACATGATGGATTGAGCCTGGGCTGCGGCCGGGCAGAGGCAGAAAAAATGCCGTCCCCTTTGTAAACCCAGCCTCCTTCTTCCCCCGGATTCCTCCGGAGTTAAAGTATAACCGGCGCCATTCACTCCCTTCACTTTGCACTATAAAGGAAGTCTCAGGTCAGGTCCTCTATTTTAATTCTATTCCCTCAACCAAAGCTTCTCGTCCCTTTTATTTGTCTCCAGCAGAAAGAACCTGAAACACTGGAGATAAATTTTAGGGATTTCTCTTCTTTTTCCAGCCTACAAACTTATGGTGCTTCCCTCCCCGCCCCCTTGGCCTCCCATGAGGCTGCTCAGACAGAAAACGCACGGTCCCCTTAGGGCAGATGTTTCCGGGCAGGGTGCTGTTACCTTTCTGTTTGCTGCTCCCTAAACTTCCCTGCGCTCGTGGCAAGATAGAAACCGTTCAGCAGTTTTGTTGCAGCTTTTTAATATGCCCTGTTCTTATTTTTTTTGTCGGATGTTTTCTCCGACATTTTTAGTAATTTTCGAAATTAGCACATACTTCATCTAGCAATGTAAGTCTGTAACTTAAGGTATCTTAAGAGTTCATTGTATTTCTTAAGGGTTTATGCCTATTAACGTACCAGAGAGGGGTAGCTAGAAATTTTTGAACAGTATTCGATAATTGTCGTTCTCCAGCCTATACTAAGCAGTACTGCCAGACTCTTTCTTCCGCAGTAATGAGTACTGCCAAGTACCGCTGATACGTTCTCCAAAATTCACCGGGAAACACATCAGTGTAATTCAGAATAACCTCACTGAGCTGCGACCGGCAGCCACTCTCGGCAGTTTAGCCCCTGACACAAGCCACCAGTGTCCATTTTCACCCTGAACAAAAGCCTGGGATGATCTGCGAAGCTGATGGAAATGGGGAAAGAGCCATTTTCCTTTCCTGGAAAACTGTAGTTTAAACATTTCTATGGAAATGGACGGTGGCGATTCAGATGTGTTTTAAAATTATACGATAATCTTGACGTTTGAGTTTTGAAAGTATTTTTGTGCAAATTAATTCTGCCGCTCGTTTTCCACTTCTATCATCTACATTTTCAGGACTAGACTGAGGACTTTTGTTAGCACAACACCGCCTTAAGCATAGGCTTTTATGTGCTTTGTAAAATATAGTTCCCAAAAGAATACGCAGAATCTTAAGAAAGAATATTGCTGTTAAGCTGTTAAAGCCTTATTTCTTTTCTGAAATACCAACTGCTTGTGAACTCTGCTTGAACCTAAAAAGGAGGCTATGGGCCATAAATCACATGGACAATGCTCAACTGTTTGGTGGCTCATCTTTAGATCTTAAAAAGAGAGAGAGGGAGAGCAAGAGGGAGAGGGAGCTTTCCAGGGTTTGATTTTCCACGAGTGCAAAGCCCGGGGTGATGTTTTTATAGGTAACACCAAAGCAGGGGCTCAACACTTGGTGATTTGGCCAGAAACATCCTCCAGGGGGGGGGGGGAAGAGGGAGGGGAAAAAAAAAAAAAAAAAAAAAAAAAGTTACATCCAAATGGTGAGGCAGAGCAGTGGGAGGTGGGCTCGGAGGCTCCGAGGGTAGGAAATTGCAAAGTATCCATGTCTGTGTTTCAGATTTCCCTTCCTCCTCTCCAGAAAGGTTAACCTCATCTGAACTGTTAGGTGTTGCACGGGATAATGGGGCTTTT
>NW_008631070.1:4881-5955 GCF_000691845.1 Merops nubicus | reverse complement strand
ACCCCTATGATTCTATGATTATTTACAGATCACACTACATGATCTGATGAAGTGTTCTGACTTCCATGGCAGGAAAACAAAACCACATGGGAGTTCTAAGTAGATGTATTTACTTTCATCTTAGACTGACAAAATATAATAAATAGCATTTAACGTTTATGAAATTCCACGCATCTATACTGTGCTATTTATGCAGCCATTATCTCACTGTACTTTTTACAGGAATAAGCAGTCTCTCTCCCAAGGATTTTGGTTTAGAGACATTAAACAATATGTCTGCCCTCTGGTGGTCATACTTACCTTTATACGTTCCCACATTTTATCTTTTTTGTTAAAAATGCACTTAAGTTAAAAATACAACTACTGCCTACAAGGTCTGATAGGTAATTAAGCTTTTAGTCACACTGGGCTGGCTTGCTTTCCAGTTATGTAATTGATTATATTTCAACTTTATCATGCAGTAATAGCCCACACGTAATTTAAAATGTTCCTCATTTTCTCCATAACTAGGACTATGTTTAGACACCAATTCTTAAAGTTTTGAAACTACAGGAAAGCAGAAAACCTTCAAAAATCCCTCAGAATAACACTTGAGGCTTCAATTTCTGTTGCGATTGTATGCTTGGTACTGTCTGGGAGAAGATGTTACACCTTGTGATATGTCAAAACGTTGGCTACCAGACTCCTAGGTCCATAGATAGATTAAATGCTTCTGAGGGAAAAGGTGGATATTTCAAAGACTATTTGTACATTAAAGGTGTCATAGCTGTACTGTATAGAAACTTCTACACTTTTGTATCTCATGCAAGACTGATATGGATAAAACCATTCAATAAGGAGGGGCCAGGGTCTGTAGCCCAGTTATCAGCACTGCTCCTCTGACAGCCACGTTAGTTCCTGTGACAGGGGAGCAGTCGTGCAGCGTCCTTACTTTTCATTATACATCCAGGAAAAAGTTTGAGCTTTAAGCCATCATCATCAGAGAAGCAGTAGGTAGAAACCTCTCTCCCTCATTATTTGGTGCTTTTAAATACACTACATGACATAAAAGCCACACGGACAGACTTCAGCAGG
>NW_008631070.1:0-4869 GCF_000691845.1 Merops nubicus | reverse complement strand
AACACCGACATCGGATTTATTGGCTGTTTTAGACGTCCAACCAAAAACCAGCTCATGAGTAGACAAAAGCAAGCCAAACTATACATAAGGCATGTACTGCTCCAGTATGAAGGGTGGTCTCCTTCAGATCCCTACAGATGTCCCAAACACCTTTGTATTATTACTTGGACTGGGTTGCAGCAATAGTGACAGTATTTCTTATCTGCCTCCATCTCCTAATCAAACCTGTGTCTAGGGGAGAATAATGATACCTGCAACTCAAAAAGCTCAGAAGTCTGTGGATTCTCTGCAACAGCTTCAAGAACATATGTTCCCCCTTTATTACCAAGACCACGGCTAGAGGCCTCAGTTACCCAACACTGCATTCAAAAACTCCATTTCTGTTCATGGAGAAGCAGAGAAGACCATCTATCCTGTTACAGAGGGTAACTTGTGGTGTACAAGCCTACTGATGAACATACTGAACTATTAAACAGTCTTGAAAAGCCCTTTGAATGACAGGGAATATGCCATGAAGATAATGTTTTCCTTCAAATTGCTTGACTTGACAATTCCTAGCAAAAAAACCTACAACCCTTCATCAATAGTAAGACAAATTCCTGTTTTTCTTCTCCTCCCCTTCAGGTAGCTCATTTCCCATGCTATATCCCCATTTTGACATGCTCTTCAAAAAAAGTAAAACGATTCTGATTCTGTAACATTGTAAAGGCCAGTTCTTTGCATGAACCCCTAGAATCAAGTTGGACAAATGCAGCAACACTGAAACCATGGAAAAAGGGGAGCCAGAAGCAAGAGGCACAGTTCAGACACACAAAGAAAATCTCTACTCACGTATAAGCACTGTCAGCTCCTCACTTAGAGAACAGTCCATATGAAAACGGTATGTTTATATTTTGGGTGTCTGTCTGAAAAATTCTAATTAGTGGTCAAAGACCAACTCATACAACCAGAAAGTTATGGAACAACTTTTGTCTTCCTCAAGCTGTTAAACAGTAACCAGAGGGAAATAAAAGATCATAAACACCCAACAGTGGAGACAAAGTATTTGGACAACTGTCTTGCCACTGGGACACATTCAAATTCAGGGATGTTACACGAGTCTTGACAGAATTTAGAGAGACTACACTCGTACTAATTCTGTCTGATTTAATTGACAATTCAGACAGATAGTTCCTTTCTAATGGGGCTGATTTTTAAAGTTATCACGTCCTCATAAGTTGAACTGGCCTTTTTTTCTTCACTTGGCTATTTTTGTGCATCCGAGAAGCTCTGCCTGAAATGCTGCTTTTTATATAAAGTTTGGTTGCTTAAAGTAGAATAGGGGTACTGTGAGCTCTTACAGAAACATTTTATAATTCAAGCTGTTATGCTTCCATACTAAAAAGTTAACAAGGGGAAAGCTGTAATCACATTATGAATTGAGCCATTTCAAAACCAAAACAGTGTATTCACAAAATGAATACTAAGATACATTTATCTCAATTCATACAGCAAAACAAAAAAAAATTGAAAGCTTACAAGAGTTAATAGAAGACCCAGATGAACATTTCTGTACTTATTCAACACTTACTAGAAGAGAGAAGCTGAAGACCAATCCAGAGGAGTATTTGCAATGCAATTAGGCTAGACAAGTAAGTCTGAATGTATGCCAGCTGCAGAGGCCTGCCCTTAATTCACACAATCAAATGTCTAGTGTGTCTCACAGTGTCTAGCATCACTATCTCCAGTATTAGAAGTTTCATCAGATATGTACTTGTTTACTGAGCATCTTAATCGGGGTCTGAACACATATCTAGCTCTACCTTCTAGCAGTCTATGTGTCAGTCCATCACCATCTGTCAGTTAAGGCTTCCACAGACAGAGAAAAAAAAATCAATTCAAACAAATGTGTTCAGCACTCAAACTAAGCTATCGTTCACATTTCAATATAAGACTTGAATTCCTTTTCAGTGTTCTTCAACTTTGACCCAGCTCTACCCCCTCCTTCACTGAAAAGGGCAAAGACAACAGCCCAGCAAGTGGGACAGGCAAAACAGACCTCCTTTGTTCACTTTTTCCCTTTCAGTTTTCTATTGAGGTAAATAACTGAGAGCTCAGCCAGCCTCCAGTAGCTCAGAAGAAAGCAAGATCGCCGGCTTGCAACTATCCTTTCCTGGTTAACAAACAGTAGGACAAAACTTACGGTGCATTGTGTTAATCTTATTATAGCAGATTAACTCCTTACAAATTCCCTCAATATTATATTTATAAGACAACAGTCATAAAAAATATACAGTATCTTTAACACTAAACTTAATAGGCAATACACATACTTACCCGTTTAAAATGCAACAAATTATCACTGCGGAGAAAGCCTAACTGAATTTTTTGAATGCTATCAGCCCACTCAGGAAGGCAACATCAAATTCATTGCATATTGCCCAGCAGACAACCTCCTACATTATTCCCTCAGCTTACATTACCAAGATACACTTTCTCTGTATGGCTTCCCATTTTACCAACTCTGTTCATAAAACATAACAAAAACATACTCCGTGAAAACTAAATAGCTTGTACTGTACTATTTTGATACAATGGAAGGTAAGTAATTGCCATTCAAGGTGATATGAGACAAACGAGTTAAACTACAGACCAACAGCAACACCACAGCTGCAGGCGAAACAGATTTAATTTTTAGGCTGATTGAGCTATGCAATAATCTGTTAACAAAACCCTAAACCCTTAGTGTATTCAGTATGTTTTACCTCCAGATACCATGGAAAGTTTTTTTTTTCCCTACAGCAGAAAGAATGGGGAGATTAGCACTACCTTTTCCCGACTTGAAATTGGAATCCTCAAACCAATAAAAATCTGTCAATTAGAGACATCTCATTAACCCCAAGGAACTCTAACTTGGTTACTAAAGCTTCTGCCATCACCTTTTTGAGCACCAGAGAGAAACACCAAAGCACAACAAGCTAACACGAGGTATCAGAAAGCATCCACTGGATTTGTTATTTGGTTTCCTGAGAATAAAGACCATTTTAAAACACACAATTCTTTTATTAAAATGCTTCTTATCAAACAAGTTGTGGTATATGTGATTTACATTATGCTTCCTACAAGAAGATAAAAAATGCTAACTAAGCCTCAGATTCTGGTAGTCTCATTCACCTTGAACATCGTTGCTTTCAAGTATTTTTACTGTGGCCGGTAAGACTAACTGCAGAATTAAGATACCAATATGAGTTTGATTAATTGTGGACTTATTCTGCAAGTTGTGAAGAGGGTTTTAGCTCCACCATTAGCACTAGCTGGTACACACCACCCCACCATCTGATGTGGTCACACAGCTGTACAGTTTCCCTTTACATACAATGCCTTTGCGTGGTGAATTCACATCCAGAATGTGAATTCATTCAATGGATCCTGAGTTCTGTCAACATCAAACAGCTTTCTGGTTTTGCTTCTTTACATTCAATATTCTCAGAACACAACACTTTCCCATTCTGTATTGATACAGTCCGACAGCCTATTTTAGACACCCAAGAGAATTTCACAGTACTTCAAAACTCAAATAAGTAACTTTCACAGAATTCAGTATCAAACTCTTTAGCAACTCTGGTCACTTGCTTTGCAATTTCTATTCAAAACTAAGGACAATCATCAACTAAACAAATGCCTGAGGTGCGTTCATACAAATGGTAATATTAAACAGATCATGCAAATATTAAAAACAGGCTGCACCTGCAAATCAGTTTTCCGACTTGTAGGTCTTTGGAGCTAGCACGTAAAACAACAGTATCCTTCCCAGATGATATCCTTTGCCAAAGACTAGCAGCAAGATGCATCTCTTGGCATATATGCTGCTCTCAAAATGAAGTCCAGGTGCCTTCTGATGTTGTACCTATTCTATGCACAGCCCCATATAATTACTATCCATAAGATACCACATTGGTTATGTTACACTATGAAAGAAGTTAAAATGATTAATAGTGCACCTGTTAGACGCAATGAAGTTTTCAGGCTTCATCTAGCTTTCCCATAATATACTTAATTAAGAATTAAAATGTATTTTGATACTTGGAAACAGTGGAAGAAATATGCAAAGATGAGGAACATTAGGAAAAAAGAAAGCCAAGTGATGAATACGGGCTTCTTGACTCAGTAGGACAGTATTTTGAATAAAGAGTGAAAAGCTGGACCTTTCTGGATAAAGGAACATCTTACCATGATCCTTAGGTCCCACTGTAGAGTTACAGATCACATTTTCCATTGTTTTATCTAACTATACAGACAGCTAAGAAATAGTATTCCTTTCTCAGAGTGCTCGTCGATAGGGAACACCGCTATTGACTGGGCTGAAGCACACTGTGATCTTAAATATTTAAACAGCTTGGCATTATTAATCAGCTACTGCTTGCACTTAGACTCTGAAGCCTTGGTTTGAACACATTTCAGACTTCAAAACTAACACATCTACGCTGCTGCAGCAGCAGCTGAAGGTTTAGTCAATTATTACTTTTTAAACAAGCGGATTTTCTGCCCAGACCTCAACGTAATTTTGTGTTCATCGCCGCCGAGGCAGAGGAAACAAACCGAGGGACAGCTCAGGATCCATCCACATTTTACTGTCTCCTACCTAAATAAAACCGGCCGTTGCTACGCGCTGCAGGAAGCGCAGGGGAGAAAAAAAAAAATAAATAAAAAAAAAAGGGGAGGGGGGGTGGAATCCAAAGCGATAAATACGCGTGTAAAAGCCGAAACGCGGCTCCCGGCACTTCAGCACAGACAGCTCCTTCCCCCGCACACGCCGCCCGCCCCCGCCGGGCTCAAGCCCCCGGCGGGCAGCGCACGAAATGGCGACCGACCAACCCACTGAGGGATGTA
>NW_008631069.1:4373-4630 GCF_000691845.1 Merops nubicus | reverse complement strand
CCTGGAGGGGTTTGTTGTGCCCCTCAGGGGGAGACTTCCAATAAAAACTCTTGGGGAGGCTTCAGCTGGCAGGGTCTGGCTGTGCTCAGGGCTGGCACTGCAAACCCTGTGCTTCGTGGGGCTCTTCTTTGGGGGGTTAAAAAAGGGGGAATGAGTGTCTTGGACAAGCCTGCCTCCTGCAGAGGTGGAATTCTGGACTCCTGGGGCAAATTTGGGAAGGATCTGGTGGCGTTCTGAGCGACAGCTGCAGGAGAGGC
>NW_008631069.1:524-3954 GCF_000691845.1 Merops nubicus | reverse complement strand
CAGGAAAGGGTTGAGGCTGGGGTGTTGGGCAGCAGTTCCTGCTCCTGCCTTTGCCTGCTGACCTCTTCTGGGGGTTTCTCCTGCTCTGATCCTCTCCCTGCTTCTCCCCTCCCCTCCTGGGTGTGTTTTTTTCCTCTCCCCTCCTGGCCCAGGTGGGTCCCAGCCTTGCTGCCTCCTCCTGGGTACCTCTTTTGGAGGGTTTTTCTCCACCTCCTTCCTTTCTAAGAAGCCTTCCTGCTTCCTGAGCAAGCCTCTTCTCTTCCTCCCTCTAATTCCTTGATAAATAAAGGGATTTTGATCAGGATTTTTTATCTTTTGCTTACCTAGGGCATCATTCTTGCTCTGTTCTCCATGGAACTCTCCCCTCTGCTGCTGCTTGTCCCAACTTCCCCTTGCTCTGAGACACCTCCTGGCATTTAAACTTAAACATTTCAAAGATTTATTCCCTCCCAGCTCCAAGCTGGAAGCTCCACAGAGGGGAAAATTGCCACCTATTGAGGAGCCTTTCACCAGAACCTCCAGTTCCTCCCAGTTATGAAACCAGAAGGGTGTCACTCAAGGTGCTGAGCCAACCACTTTGCCAAGTCTTTCTCTCCAAAAAAAAAGGATGAAAACCCCTCCCACAGTGCCTGGGGAAATTTTTAATCACCTCCCTCCTCCCCCAATCCTGGAAATTTTGGGATCCTCTTCAATCAGCTTTTGTCCCTTTTTCTGAGCAGGGACTCCCTGCTCCTGATAAACCTGAGGGGCAGCAGCTCCTGCCAGACCCCCCAGGAGCTCCTTCCTCAATTAATTCTGCCTTTTAATTGCTTTATCTGGGATAATTTACACCCTGTTTGTGCTTTTGACCTTCTCCCCTCGTTGCCTTAAAGAAAATTAGTTATATTTTAAAACATCCATGATTCTCCAAGCAGCTCTGCTGCTTTTCACCCAGCCAGAGGCATTTTGAGACAGAGGAGGGGAAGCAATTCAATATTTTTAGGCTGTTTTCAGGCTTTTAATGCTCCTGGTGTATCCCTCTCCCCTTTTTAAATGGAACAGAAAGAGTTTGGGTTGGTTTTTTTTTCACTCCACAGAGTCTTGGCTCTTCCAAAATCATCTGACTTGGCTCCTGGGAGGAAAAGTTTCACCTTTTCTTGAAAAAGGCCCCAAAAAAAAGTGTAAAAAATGGTAAAAGAAGCTTCCCTTGGCCACGTTGAGGCTCCTTTTAGAGGAGGAGTTTCTGGTCCTCCAGCTGGAGGCACAGAGAAGATTGTTGGGGTGGAAAAAGACTGGAGGCTTTGTTAAATAAAAAACCCCCCCAAAAAAAGCCTTTGAAGAGCTCACCACAGATTTCAGACTTTCCAGGAAGTGTTTTTGGACCTTTCTCTTCATTTTTTGCTGGTTTTTTTCATCCTCCCCCCTTCTCAGCCACCTTCCACCTGTGTTTTGAGCTTCTAAATCTTTAGATATGGGAGTTTTTTTCTGGACCACTGGCTTGGGAAGCAGCTTTTGAAGAGTTTTAGGCTTATTCTGAGTATTCTGGAAGTTTTCTGTGCTTGAAATAGGAATGAATCCTGCCAAAACACCCACAAAATGCTGATGAAACCCCTGCCTCTGTGGCAGATGCACTCGTGGCTCTTTCCATGAGCTTTTCCTGGAGCTTTGTGTCCTTTGATCATCAGGTTTTTGATGCTGAGGGAACTTTCCCCTTGCTCTGGGTCAGAAACCCCTTGATTTGGTCTTGCTGAGCAGCTCTTCAGGCTCCTCCCAACCCTGGTGAACCCAGAGGAATCCACCCAGAGAAATCCACCCAGAGAAACGTTTTCTGAAGCAGGGACAAGATTTTTGGGGTGTTTTTTGGAGCTGACACCCCCCACATGGGACCTCAGGCTTCTGTGCCAGGGCTGATTCCCCTGGAGAGGACCTGGTGGATTTGGCAGCATCTCTGGAGGTGAAACTTTCCTCTCCCATCCAAAACCTTTCAAAGCTCTTTAATTCCAACTTTTTGCTGGAAACCAGGCTGGCTCCTTGGGTCTCTCCTGTCTCTTGCTGCCTGGGAAGGGAATTTTCTTTTCCCCAAATCCATTTTTCAGCCTCCCAAGCTTGGGATGAGCAGAGGGAGCAGATCTTGGTGTCCTATCTCCAGGATTTTAACAACTGTGTGACCAAACTGAGGCTTCAGCAGGGGGTGAACTTGTCACGAGGGGTTTTTTTTTGGCTTAAATTGTCACGAGGGGTTTTTTTGGCCTTAGATTGTCATGAGTTTATTTTGCTGAACTTGTCATGGGGTGTTTTTTTTTGCTTAGAGGTCACTGGAGTTGTCAAGAATCAACCCCAGGCAAGCCCAAGAGCTTCCCCTTGGGGGTGCTGGGTGAGGATTTGGGGGCAGGGGACAATCAGGAGCTGCCAGTTGGGGTGTGGAAGCCCCAGCAGCTGGAAGAAATCTTGCCAAGTCATCTTCAGAGCTGAAGCAGCTTATTCTGCTGACTGAAAAAACACAAGTTCCCCCTTTTTTTTTGGGCCCTAAAAAGTTGCTGGAGCAGCAGCTGGAAGGGGCTTGGGGAGGATGTGGTTGGGCAGGAGGTTCTGTCCCACCAGATCTCGTGGCAGATGTTCTGAAGAGTCAGGTCACCTTGGGTTTGAGGAGGTTTTATCTTCTGCAGGTGGTTCTGTGGAGCAGGGAGGGGATTTTCTCTTTTCTTTGCCCCTTCCTAAGGCAACAAAATGTTGTTGGGGTTCTCCTGTCCAGCCTGGAGCTGGTTTGGTGGGTGTGCTACAAGGAGGAGTGGGGAAGGGGCTGGAGAACTTGTGAGGAGGAGCTGGGGGTGCTGAGCCTGGAGCAAAGGAGGCTCAGGGGAGACCTTCTGGCTCTGACACCCCCTGACAGGAGCCTGGAGCCAGGGGGTGGGAGATCTCTTGTCCCCAAGGGATGGAACAAGAGGAACCAGCCTCAAGTCACCCCAGGGGAGGTTTCAGTTGTCCCTGAGGAACAATTTCTTGATCCAGCTCCATTTCTCCTGCCCCTGCAGCTCATCCTTTGCCCAGGTGGGCAGCAGGCTTAGAAAAACCTGCTAAAAATCAACCAAAAAGCCACTTGTAGAGCCAAAAAAAAGATTTGTCCAGCACCTCAGGGCTGTTCCTTGTCCCCTCTGTGCTGCAGCAGCCCTGGTTTGGAGCTTGGGGAAGCTCTCCCAAAAAAAGAGCCTGATATTTTAAGTCTCTAAAGCAGCTCTGGGCTGAGGGAGCAGCTTAAGGAGATTTAATCTTCAGCCTGAACTGGCTCTGATGTGAGGTGGAGCTGTGGGGAGTGTTGGGGTGTCCTGGAGGGGGGGGTTATCAAACCTGGGCAGGTTGGTTCTTGCAGCCTGAGCCTCTCCTCAGACTCTGAGGAGGATTTTCACCAAGGTTTTGTTGGATTTCCCTCTAGCAGAAACTTTTCTCTGCTCTT
>NW_008631069.1:0-495 GCF_000691845.1 Merops nubicus | reverse complement strand
CCCCCCCCCCCTTTTCAGCAGGGTGTGGGACCACTGGGGGAAGTGGCTTTTGCTCTTCTCATTAAATCCATGGTGAATTTGGCTGCTCTTAAAGATCAGCTGTAGGGGGGGGTGGATATTTTTGGGTGTTTCTTCTCCACTACACCCTGAAAGAGGCTGGAGGGAGGTGGGGGTTGGTCTCTTCTCCCAAAGAACCAGCCGTGGGATGAGGCAATGGGCTGAAGTTGCCCCAGGGGAGGGTTTTTTGGGGATAAAAGGTGGAATTTCTCTCCTGGCAGAGCAGGGAGGTGCTGGAGTCCCCATCCCTGGAGGGGATCAAACCCCTGTGGCCCTTGGGGATGTGGTTTAGTGGCCACAGGGTTGATGGTTGGATTGATCTCAGGAGTCTCCTCCCAACCTTCACCCTCCTGTGCTGCCCTCGAGAGCCCCCCTGCACCCCAAATCATTCCACAATATCCCCCAGCCCCCTGTGAGGACGTAGCCATGGGGGCAGTG
>NW_008631068.1:0-27298 GCF_000691845.1 Merops nubicus | reverse complement strand
CTCCCCTCCCCAAAGCCGGCCCCACGTCCCGCTGGGGCAGCGCGGGGACGCCGTGCGCGCTCCCGGCTCCCGTTACCCTCCCCGGGGCGTCTTCAGGGGCGAATCCACCTTAGGACGCAGGATTGGCGTAATCACTGAGCACTTCCATTGGAAATCATCTTTCCTTTCTGACTTGTGTTACTTTAAGTAAAATTTTCAATACAAGTTATTTGAAAACTTTATTTAGTGATTAGATGTTGCGGATGTGCTGCTTTGAAGATAAAACTGCGTAGTGTAACGGATTTTAAAAAAATCGTAATTGAGTGGATTTAGGGCCGTGTTGGTATTATCACTAAAGATGTATTCATGTTGAAATGTTTAAGCCCATTTCCCCTTTCTCCTGCTTGCAGTGGAATTTTTTGATTGAAAGGTAAACTTCTGTTTGAAGTCTTACATTTTATTAAATAAGTGGGCATAAATGTCTGTTTTGTTTTACTGGATTTTGCTTTGTTTTTTTTTAAGGAATTCAGTCAACTAGCTTAATGTTGCCTTATATGTGGGTAGAGCCTGAGCTAAAATCCATACACACTGCTTGGTAGCTTGCTGCACCGATAACAACTAGGGAATGCTGCTGATGTGATCTTTATTACTTGGGAAGGGAATGTGTTATTTTTTTATCATGAAGAAAAAAAACTGCTTGGCCCTTGCTAAAGGATATTTGTCACATTCCAGACCTGGTTTGGGAAAGCTGTGTTTTGCTGGAACGTTACAAGGTTTTCAGGATGATAGAATTCTGACTTTGTGGAGAAGCAAATTAAGTACTTGAGTGTAGTTTTTATTATTCCATTCAACAATTAATCGTTAATCAGAACTGAAACGTCTGTGTCTGCAGGAACTGAACTCTGGCTCTAGCTTTGGAAATACTTTAAATGAAAGAAAAACACAATTGAAATCTTGCTTGCTTTCTTCCACGCAGCTGTGCTGATAGTGACCTGCATTTAGTATGTCAGAGCACAGCCGCAAATCTTAGTCTACGTTTTCCTTGCATGGAGCAGTTTGTTTTCCTGCCTCTTATTTTTTCCCCCGTGTAAGTAGCACGAGGAGATTCCTTGGCTTTCCTTCAGTTAGCAGTAAAAATCACAGAATATTGAATTCAATCCCATTCTTTGAAATGGTTTAGATTTCCCTCATCCAAAAGATGGTGTGACCAAACTGGTGAGAGTTGTCTGATCGAATACGTGAAAATACTAGTTTTTGGTCTAAAATTAACACTTACTTTGTTAATGAAATTGAATTATTACCTTCACTTTAAATTACAGTTGGTAGGACTGGCCTGTGTAAGGTTGGGCATGAATAGTAGTCAGTAATATTAAAGTGTGCACAGCAACCCAAATCTGTCTTCAAAACTCTGATTTTCAAAATATGCCGGACATCCCAACACATCTGATGATTCAGTTTAATTCCATTTCATTGTGTGGCATTTAGTCCTGTTTTGAGTTCAGGAAAACCTCAAAACTTTGACGCCTCGAGTTCTGCTCAGGTTTCAGAAGCACTAAGCTCTGGTGTCTCTTCTGAAGCCCCAGTGATGGATGTGAAGCTGTTGTCTGGCAGTCTAGTTTTATGGTTTTAACATTTCCTTTGGAAGTACCTGGGTTCCAGAGCCCAGTTGGAGGGTTGTCTCTTCTGTAGAAGAATTAGTGAATACATTTCCCAAGCTGGGAGAGATGTGAAAATCGAGATCCATTGCTCTCTAGCATTCCCTGTTGACGTTGCTTGTCAGTCCTCCAATGAAGAAGATTCTAACAAGTTCTGGTAGACTTGACTGTTGTGGCTTTAAGCTATTGTGAACACCCTGTGACAGGATCTTTCTGTCAGTATCTCACTCTCACCAGGTTATGGTTCGATGTTTGGTGCAAGCTTCTCTTTGAGGGTGCTGGAGGTGATGAGGGATATATGTGCCACAGCCACCTTGCTGGCTGCAGAGGTCGATAGGAAAGCAGATTCTGGCAGAGGGATGAGGCAGATTAGTGTGAGTGGCAAGGTTTTGAACCACTGCAGGTAAAGATAAGGGAGCCTTGTCTGAGCCCTGACTCTTGCGCTGTTGTTACTTTATTTCCTTGAAGAGAACCTATCTGTCTACACCAGCCTAGGAGGCAGGTGCCTAAATGTTTATTAATGTGATGCTGAGGGTACTGGTGCCTGTCTCTCTTCCTTGGCCTGGGTGCTGTCCTGACCAAATGAGAAAGTTAAACTGGTACGAAAGATGGACCTCAGTGTGAGGATTGTAATAAATGGTCATGAATTCTTGTCACTGTTGATCCTGTTTCAGTGTTGGAAGTTGTTACTGATACAGACCAGCGCTTCTCATGCTTGCTTGGTGAATGATTCATCCTGTGCCTTGTGTCTTCTGTCTTGAAATCCTTCTGCTCTTTTTCAGCCCTGCAGGCCATGGGGTAGGCTTCCCAGAATATACCCTGTTGTTAACCGAGGTGAAAGAGTTGCATTTTTCTTGTGTGGGGTTTCCTCCCTCTCCTTTTCCTCCCTGTGGAAGACTGCAGTCTTGCTAGGGCTTCAGTTGTTTCCCTGACAGGACGGACAAGCACCATCTGCGTATTGACCAGCAATTGCTCCCAATGGGTGTCTGTTTAGCCAGCCTGCTGTTGTATGTCGGGCACCTCTGACAGGCCTTCGGCTCAGAGACCCTGTAGCCAAAATAATGTATTATTCCTGTCGAATGCCAGCACGTTCAATTTCTCTTTTGGTTACAGTATGAGCATAACTTAGAGATTCTTGAATTATTAATTATTCGATTATGGATTCATTTTCATTTTTTTCTTTTTTTTTTTGGAAAAGCTTGGAAAATGTGATTTTTAGTTTATTTTTTTCAATGAAAAGTTTCGTTATTTAACAACCTTCAGAAGCTTTAGATGTAGGATATAGGATCCAATATAGGAACTTTCAAGTTGTAGTCCTGCTGTTTTAAATCAGGAGTGAGAGATTGGATTTGACTGGTTTGATACACTCAAAAGCCACTTTTTCTTGTCCCTGTGATCTTGCTACAGTCAGACTAAGTTTCTAAATAAATGCTACTCCTGTGTTTTTCTGCCACAGCTAGGCAAAACAGTGAAGTATGTTCATGTTCTGTCGACGTTCATGCACTATGTGTTTTCTGTGTGGCAAGACACATGTTTTTACATTTGTTAAGCATCTGCTGATTTTGGCTTATTCTAGCATTTTACTAAGCGCCTGTTGATCACGTTCATTCATGGGATGCATCTCTCAAAGTATCGTGTATAGAAACCTATGTCACTGGAGAAGTATGAACACAGCAGCTAAATATTTATGCATTCATTTCTAGCAGAAGCAGTTGCTATGTTGGCAACGTGGTGTCGCTGATATTTGTAGGAGTCTGTCGTACAAATTGTCTTCCTCAAAGAACAATACGTGGAACATTGGTGGTAACAAGTATACAACAAAGAGTACACAAGAAAAAAATCTGAAAGGGAGGAAATAAGTTTCCCATAGTTTGGGGTCAGGGAGAAGTCAGGTGAGCAAATTGTGTTTACTTCAAGCAGGAAATCAGTGACAGCACTATTCTTGGAAAGAACAGGCAGAGAAACAAGGAACAGAATGGAACCTCACAGAGTTCGACTTGCAAGCAGAACGAAAGTTGAAAACACCAAAGCAGATTGAAATGACATCAGTGCTGTTTTTTCAACAGACGGTTTCATTGCTAACTTCTTTTTTTTTTTTGTAATGGATTTTCTTTAGAAGTTTTGGAATTGGGAAAATTTTCTGTGCTAGGAAACTAGTAATGTGTATTTTGCAAGCAATTTTTTTTGAAACAAGGTACAGTCTTCCTTATCAGTATTTCTTAATAAAACCAAACATTTTCTCATTTCTAAGTTGTGTGGCTTGTATCAGGAAAATGGAAAACATCTAATTTCTATTATTTTTAATTTTCACGTGTAAAGTTGCAACCTTTTTACTTCTATTACTAGGTGATTATACATATATGTATGCAAATAGGTTGCAGAATCTCATTTATAAAATAAACCACAAACCTGTGCACACCACACCCCCAAATTCTTAGAATGAAGAAGGAATCTACAGCATTCGTTAGTTGTGCAGGAGTCCTTACGCTTGCCTTCTGACATTTTGAAATAGTAAACTGGCTTGTTTTTCAGATTGCTTGCTTACTATAGTCACAGCCCTGTTCACATGTTGTCACATCATGAAACTATACCCATCACCGATCCTGACATATATACATTATTCCTTACCTGTTGCATACAGGATGTGAAGCTGGATAAGCTTATCATGCTTTCTAGCTATAAAATAAACTGAATTCTCTTTATGCTTTAGGTGATTTTCTGAAGTTAATAAGCAAGATTTCCCTTTGAATTCTGGTATCAGAATGGCTTGCAGTGTATCTTTTATCTTCTTTCTATTCAAACTTAGAAGAGAAACATAATAGCATTTGCTCTTCTGCAGCTCTTCTTTTCAAATAAACTGTGCTTTGTTTCCAGGCTGTCAGATCAATTGTCACTTAATGATTTTTCTGCATAATGATTGTATATTTTCATGTAAAAAAAAATGTATCTAAATAGCGTGATTAATGCATCTGTCTTCTAGTAGTAGAGATGCTTGCATGTCTAGTACTTTTAAACTGTAGTACATATTTCTTCCCTGCTTATTTATATGTGGCCCATCTAGCTTTCTATAAATGAATATTTATTTTTTTTTTTAAGATTTTCTGGGCTAACTTTTCAATTATACCAGCTATCAGATATATTCTAAGGCCTATGATTTCATGTACCTCTGACCTTAAACCCCTCACTTTAATGAAATAATTAGGTCAAAATATGCTAGGGTATTGAGGATATTTCAAGTTTCAAAACAATGAGTAGTAAAAAACATAAATTTTACTGCTTTACTTGTAAAACACCATAGAAAAAAACTCTTGTAATGGTGGAGGTCAATTCTAGACCTAAAGGTGGAAGTCTAGACTTAGATCTCCAAGTTTGCAGCCATTCTGTCAGGCTGGACTTCTTTTTCTAATCAATGGCCTTGCTGCTGGGGCAGGAGCTCTGAGCTCTCTGGTGCTGCCAAACTAATTTTAGTTGGCGTATTCTTAAGGTATGACCTCTTCTGTGGAATCTGCGTTGCATGGCTCTGAAATTAATTTGCACGCCAGGTAATGCTATGGATCTTTGGTCTGAATTTGGGTTGGTGAGGAGAAACTCTAACAAATACCTGCCTTTTGACTCATGAAAGGTGTAAAAGCTGATGGAGTTTAGGTGCAAAGATGAATTTTTGTGGCTGATCAGTGTGTTAGTCTGTCAGTTCATCCTGCTCGGGTAGGACAGGGGGGAACAAGGACCTGTTTGAAAACAAACCAGCTATCGGCAGGGTAAGGAAAGCCTTCGATGACTTTGGGTCTTTGTTCTTGGGCCTCGTTCCCTGGATATGTTATATTCTGTTTAATAGGTGGTCTTGCTTGTTCTAGTTGTAGCAAATTTGAAAGCAGCGTATAAAGGATTTAATGATTACAAACTGCTGGTACAAGAATTTCTGATTAAATACAACAAGTAAATGGAAGGAGAAAAGGAGTGAACAAAAACTCTTCCGTATAAAATATTGTCAAAAAATGTTTAAATAGCATTGGTAAAGGTTCACGCTAATTCAGAAATCAATTTACAGCTTTGTTTTGATGTAACCCTTCAAGTCTAGCCGTTGAAGCTACTGAAGGTGATCATTAGGCTTGTTTTGTTTTGAATGTGTTATTTCCGAAGCAGTGCTGTGCCATTTTAGGTTTGTGTGATTTTTTTTTTTTTTTTTTTTAGCAGCTTCTCACATGTCAGTGTTGTTCTGTCAGTTAAAAGCTGTGTGGGGAAGGGGAGGTAGGAGGGGCATAAAGTCCTCAAGCCGCAAAATAAACAAAAGCAAAACTTGAATTTGGTAAGGCTGCTGTTTCTCCATTTAATAGGGACTCTTAAAGTAACTTTTATTTGGCACTGTAGTGAGGGGGAAAGTAACGCCAGCACTGGGAGGGTTGCAGCCCGTGGAGCTCGGGTGGGCGTGGGGGTGGAGCAGTCTGTGCTGACCAGGGTGTCCCCGTGTCTCTCTTCTTCTGTGACAGAGACTGGAAGAGCCCTTGGACAGCAAAAATCGTTCCTGTCCCCCAACAGGAGGGTGTTTCTGGGCCTGTGTGGACAGAGAGCTGCTGGAAGCTCTCTGGCTTTCCAGCCTCCTGTGTGCCTCCTTCAGGAAAGACGTGTCACTTGTCTGGGTGGCCGGGGAAGGTTCCCAGGTGAATGGTTGCCTCCCTGGCAAGCTAGACGTGCGAGGGGGGAGCCGGGGAGAGGTTGGGCTGGGCTGGGCTCGGACAGCTGGCCAGGGGAACCGCTGTGTCCTGCTGCTGCTCACCTTCCTTTCCCCATTGCTGCCGTGGCACTGCTATTTGTGGAGCTGTGCTTTGAAACAGGATGAGGAAGTGATCTGATCAAGCCCTGCAAAAATAGAGTATTCCAAAATGGTAACTAAATTAATTTTGAAATGCTGTCCCACGAGCGCTGTGTCGGCAGTGTTGCGAAGGCGATGTACTGTGAAGATGGGAAGGAGCACCTGGGGCAGAAGTTTCTGAAGCTGTTGCTGGTGTGGAGGACTTTGTATAGTTTCATGGGCAAAGTTGACTCAAATTCTTGCCGTGCCCTTGCTTACTTCTCCAGGGTTAGACGTGAATAGTGGTGCACTTTTGCAGCTTTATCAGTGCAGCTCTTTGTGGAGCTGCGTTTAAGTCAGTGAAATGTTGTGATTTAATTAAAAAGATAAATTCAGAAAACTTACAAAGTAACTTCCAAAATACTTGTAAAGGTTTCTTTTGATGGTGGTGGGCTTTTTGCTACCATTTTTCTTCCTCCCACAGCTGCCAGTGCAATTGCAGAGATGACTGTTTGTGGGGTGGGTGGGAGCAAGTCTTCAGGGATAGTAGAGGGAAATCCTTTAAAGACTTTGCTGCTGGTAGTATGTAATGTGCTGTTTTCTTATCATACTTTCTGACATTCATTCTCTCTATGTGCTGAGCTCTGCCCAGTTCCTTCAAGCTGCCATCACAGTTCACCACAGCTGATCAGTGTCTTCTTTACTGGACACTTGTTTCTTCAGAAACTTCTTTTACTGAGCACTTGTTGTTAAGAAAGCACACACAGTACTCTGCATACTGTGTTTTGTACCTTCTGTTCTAAGCAGATAAAAGAAAGCAGGGAGTGATTTTTTTTTTTTTAAGGGTGTGTTTTTATTTCTTTATTTGTTCTATTTGGGGTTTTTTGTCCGCTAGCAGCTGTTGAGTTAGACCTGGTTTGCCCCAGGCTTCAATGATAGAAAAGAGAATGGGAGACTTCAAGGACAGACCATTAAAATCCAGTGATTGACTGGTTTTGGTAATAGTGGTTAGGTTAGATATGTTTCAACATAGTGCTCTTATATTTGGAACTGAGCAGGAAATAAGTTGCTGGAGGTGCCACCTCCAGAGTTTACTGAGAAATGTATAGCTCATCTGGTCAGTATGAAGATAAGCAAGCAGCAAGAGCTCAGTCTTACACCGAACTGACAAGTAGATGTTTGCTTGCTACAGTATGTTTTTGAAAAGCTTTAGTGCACATCCTGAAATAGCTTCTCATGACTCAGTGAGGTTGTTGCTTGCAGTGATAGTCTGCTTAATTGTCTTTTCAACTTTATTCTTGTGTCATACAACCGTAACTAAATTGCACTTTGTACTAGAACAATATGGATATGACTGTAAAATTAGTGCATGTTTTGTGTAACAGAATTGTTGCAGGGAGGGTGTTGGAAGACCTATGGTCAGAGAATCATTAGCAAGGAATTAATTAAGAATCTCTGACTTTTCTCTTGTGGACATTGAATCAAGGCAGCAGACAGAAATTATGAAAGATGAAAACAATATTTTATATTTCCAGACTATGGAGGGTTTTTTTTATTTGCACTGAAAATCAAAGAATCAAACTTCTAACCCAAGTTTATGTGGTATAATGCTCATCTCAATTAGTTTTGTTAAAATGGTAGGAAACCGGAAACCAAACCACAAGGAAAGAAATTGAAATCAAGGATTATGTTTTTGAAAAAACTGAACCAAAAAAGCCAGCCCCAAATCAGATTACTTTATATTAGGTTATTAACATTAGGTGCTGAAAAATAGGCTTTGATACAGTAGCACACGATCCCATGTGTTTCTAGAAGTACTTACACCTCTGTGGAAGTCCTAGTGGAGTCACTGTTTTTCCTTGTGGGCCCATGCAGCCTATCACCACAGATATTAGCGTAGAAACCACCAAGGAAGTGGTTTCGTGACCACTGCTCCCGGATCAGATTTACTATCAGATTAGCTCCAAATGTAACTTTGATCAGGCAGGCAAACTATCACATTTCTCAAGTTAATAAGAGTACTCACTATACCATTTCCCGCTGACTTAATGCCTGCCGTGGGAGGAAAGACAGTAACTATTTGGCTTCAAGCCTTCCAATACAAAATGAACCTGCCAGATCTAAGCTGTATTTACTGTCTTGTCAAACCTTGACCTCAGAGCAGGTATTGGAACAATAAGTCAGCTCTGTAAATTGCACTCAGTTTTATTTACAGAGGACAATAATATGGAATTACTGCCTATTAAAAATAATTTACTGAGCATGTACATTTAGATCTATTTTTCATTTCTCTTGAAGTCAAAGCTTAATATTTTTTTTGACAGTAAATTTGCTTGGGAAGGGAGGGAAGTTGCAACAACTTTGTTTTGGGCATTCTTCTCCTTCATAAAATATGACAGACTAATGATATTAACAGTCATTGCAGACATTTTAATGCCAAATTCATCCATCCATCCATGTGAGAGTTATTATTAATTTAATGGCATTGCTTGGGACATGGAATTCAAAGAGATGCTGCTTTCTTCTGTTGTAGACATAGGAGAATGAAGCATGTTTTAAGTATGCTAAAATAGATGATTAATATTTTATGAAGAACCTATTCAGTTGGGCAGAATCAAATCACTATAGTAAGCCTCCCTCTCCTACTTTATTAATTCTTACCTTGAAGAAGGTGCATCCGTCATAAATTCTTGAGATTAAGAGAAGGTGAATGTATTAAGCTTGTATTTTAAGCCAAAATACTACAACTTGTAATTTTTTTTTATTTTACTGTAAGATCTTTTTATGCTTTTTTCGTAAAGTTCCGGAAGACTTTTAATTAAGTATTCAGGGTAAGCATTTCATTTTTATCTTCCCCCTGTATTGTTCTTCTGAATAGATTGTTAGGAAAAGATAGACTGATTACATTAATTAAAGATTATAACCAAAATAAGTAATTAATTGATACACAGATGTTTCTAGACACATTGGCTCATTAATTCTACAGTAGTTAGAGGTGTTTATTTGCATCACTGTTGTTAAGGTAGCTTGATGCTGGATGGACAACTTAACTGCTGATTTACAGTGTCCACTCTCCTTAGTTCTTAGCATGAGTGTTCTAGTCTTTGGTTATTTTTTCTCACCCAGCCAGCACGTGGGACCGAAGTGCAACAAAGGGCTGTCTTAATGTGGTAGCACATATCCTGAACTACCACTGCTTTTGATCAGAATGCTGCGTTTTGCTGGTTCTGCCTCAAAGGCAGTCAGATTCGTGCTGGTTATTTCATACCCTTTTAATCATAACTTCTAAAATGAGGGTTTTCTTTTTAGCAGAAGTCTTCGTAAAAGGAAAACAAAGCATTGTTTGGTTTGTTCATGTTCTGTTTCCTCTTTCTTCACAAACTGCTGTTGAAACCATTGCTCAATTCAGCCTGGTGTGGAAGAGGAGAAGGGATCTCGGAGATGATGAAGTTTTTGCTTGGTGTAGATTGGCGGCTGAAGGGGGAAGATGCTGCAGTTAGTGCCCGTACTGGGCAGGAAAATACAGAAGTGGGCTAGCACAGGTCTGTTGTGCAGCAGCTGGCCAGCTGCTGTGGCTGCAGCATGATGTGCCTGCTGAAGGGGCCATAAAGGTTGGGAGGCAGCGTGGGGCAGGGAGGAGGACGCAAGGGAAGGAAATCAAGCCTTTAACTGTGCTGTGTGCAGAACTTCCCATGTTAAACTTTTTAATGAGGAAGCTTAGAAAGAACATGTCATTTGTCACACAGACAAAGACCACTGCTTGGATAGAAGGAATAAAGCTAATAAATGTTCAAGATGAATTATTGTATCACGTACATGATCTATTAATAGGGGAGAAGAACAGAAGTCAATGCAACATATTAATGATTTCCATGCTCAGTGGGAATAATCGAGTTGTCAGCTCAGAGTAGTGAGTATGTTGTTTTTATCAGTGTGCTGCACAGAGGAGCAGACATCAGTGCTAAATTTAAAGCAAAAAGTAGGAAAATTTGAATTTTAATGCTTGATTAAGCTTGTTGTTTATTTAGCTCATTAAAATGTCATAGATATCTTACATTCTCGTTTGTTAGAAACAGTGAATCAAACCTTGTAATGGCTGGCTGGGAACTAATCTAGGCTTAGAGAACCATGCAAGAAGAAAATTTTAATAGTTGAGTTTTGCCCTGAGCCCTGAAATTAGGTCATTGTTTAAGTGTATTTAAGTAACTGTGGTTATTTACATTCATATAATTATTTATAACTATAATGCTTTAAAAAGAATTTATTGAATAAGTCCTTATATAAAGCAGACTATTCTGTTGTCTTTTTTTGGGTGGTGGGCACATTGCCTTTTTAAAATTGGGATAATTAATTGAATAAGGCTCCCTAGGTATCTCCATGTAAAGGTTTTTTTGGTTTTGTTTTCTTGTTTTACAACATGATGATTATCCAATACAAAATTCAATTAGCATTTCTTTTCTAACCCCTCACCTTTTTAATTACAGAGAACCAGGGTTTATTTGTAGTGCTGAGAAGCTCTAGTCTTCAGTCAGAACACTGGGATACCAGGTGCTGCACAGCTGGGAAAGGATTTTGGAGGAGGACAGGGAGGTTATGCTTGATGCAGTAGTCCAGGCTCTCTCTGCAGGGGATGCACAGAGAGAGGTGAAACGATCAAAATAACAGGCTGGTTCTTCACAGCACCATGCTGAACTAATACATACAGTGAATTATGCTTTTTCAGCCTCACAGTAATTAAAACAAAAGAGGGTATTGGTTTGGATGAGTTTTGGCAGTATGGACAGATAGGACATATTTCTAATCACACGCAGAAAAATTTGGCAGGTCTTATGCGTAGTCTTGCCAAAGTCTATGAGAACCCAGAGAATACTAAACAAAAAATACTGTCTAGGTTTACAGTCAGAGTGTGCTGTTGTGCATGCTCAGAAAGTAGGTATTAGGAATAGCCTTTTTGGGCAGGTCAAGAACTGTTTTCTCCACTCTGAGTTTCAGCTGAAGGCTGTGTCCAAGAAGCAGCTAAAATTGGAACTGAAGACAGTTCTCAGGTGGGGGGACAAACCTGTGAGTCATCGGCACAGAGATAGATGGTGGCTGAATTTGTGTTGGCAGGTGCTGGATCTCTGAGCATAAAGGAGAAGAGGACAGGGAGAAAAAAGGTTAGAGATGAAGGTGTACAAAGCTCCTACAGCAACTTAGAAGAAATATATTGAAGACTGTTAAATGAGCAGGTAGAAGAAAACTGGGGGAAAATAATATTTTGTTGTATTTTCATTTGAGGGATTCTGTGTTTTTGCTTTTGACCTCCACTGAATATAAAGTATTAAATATAAGGCTAGAACAAGTCCAACTATTAAGGATTTTGTGTGTTTACCCTCTCTGTCCCTCTTTTTTAAAAAACCCCTTAGTCCTTTTTAAAAGAGAACTGGTATGACACGGGCTGTGTTATATGAATAAATTTGGTGCAATTTTGATGTGGCATTATGGTTTCAAGATTTGACAGGGGCATTATTGCTAATTGTGATATCAAAGATGTAGTATCACACATGACAGGCACAAGTGATTTCTATTTTTAAAAATTCCAGATAATGTCTTTTTTTTTATGCTCCACTTTCTCTGTTTTCTTCTCTCTGAAGCTAAGGCAAAACCAGTTTAGTTTCACAGCTTGCTTGCACAAGCTCTGATGGATTTTGTGTTTGTATTTCTCGGAAACATACGTAGAGAAAAGATGCAAAGCTTCTCCAGGATAAGTAATCATTCTCTTCTCTTTGTGTCCAAAATCGAGCAGTCCCTAATAACTAAAAGGAGACTTTAGTTATTTTTCAGGTTTAAGAATGGTTTAAGAGTACAGAGGAGATAGACTGATAGGTAACAGACAGTTTTAAGGTAGTGGTTTAGCAGGAGCTTGAAGAAGAGTTTCAGAATATTAGGTACCATTGACCTGCCTGTGACATTTGCGTAAGGAAGGGGGTTCTTGGTCTTAGGGCTTCCTTCCTCCTCTCTTGTCCCCTGAGTTTTGTCTCCTGATGAGAAGGGACACAAGATTTACCAGGAGAATTACATCTGACCTATTCTTGTGAGTTTTCTCCTCCCGAGTAGCTGTGTAGAACTGTGTGGGGGCATGAGCTGCATTCGATGACTCAGGACAGAACATCCTCCTACCTCCTCCTCGCTCCGTCGCTGCTGCTGAGCCGAGAATCCCTCTGGAGAGCGAGGAGGCTGGGGGTGGCTGGGGGTGTACTGCTGTCCTCTGGGAGCTGGATTTTAGGATTCCTTGATGAAGGCAGTGATAGTTTGGTTGAACAGGGCAATGTCAGCTTTGCCAGAGTGTGGGCTCATGAGAAGTTTGGGGTTTTTTTTACTTTATTTTGGAAAAACAGGTATGAGACTGCTACACTTGCAGAAAGCTGAAAATTGCAGTGCAGGAACCAAGGGCAAATTGAAGAATGCTGGCAGGCAGAACATGTGTGATTGTTGGGGAGGACATGATAGGGGCTCCTACTAGGACATGAGAAAAGAGACTGAAGAACGTGAGTACTGAAAAGTTCTAGATACTGTCCTTAGTAAAACATTTTTTGTTTGTTTGTTTAGGGCAAGCAGTATGTTTTGGACAGCAATAGCGAAGAACTGGAAGACTGGTTAATTAATGTACTAAAATGGAGTTTTTACCAGTGGAGGTAAGACATTCTCTCAGCTGTGGTTTTGTTTCTTATCACTGTCTTGCAGTTCCCACTACAGGTCCCTAGATTAATGGCACTGCTACAGAAGCATTTCTTTGACAACAGAGCTGGTTTAGGAAGTTTCTGTAAACCTCTGTCTGTCTTTTCATTGCATTCTCAGGTGCTCTGATGGACCTGCTGTAAAGTGCCACTAACACGATCAATTTAGAAAAAAGAAGAATCGAGAAACATTTTTTTCCTTCTGATGGTCTTTTAAAATCCTGTGACCCATTTTGTATAGTGGCTTCAGAAAAGATTAGTTTGGATAACTAAAGAAGTGGTGAGCCACTGTGGGGACAGCATGGACTGGCCAGGATATGTAGATGATTTTCCAACTTAAGAAAATACTTCCTTTGACTCTTCCAGGAGTTTATTTAAAGTTTTGGCCCTCAGTATAGGAACAAGTGGCTTTAGCTGACATTTTAACTATAGGAGATGCTCAGTCCCAGTGCTAAAATATTTTTGAACATCGAAATGCTCTTTTGATTGTAAATATGAAGTAGCTACCCAGAGTTATGAAACTTTCTGTTCAAACCCATGTATTGTTATTCTAATTTATTATCAGATCTTATGATGCATGTTATATGTTGTATTAACTTCTGTTGCTCTTATGCAGATTTTTCCTAGTGAATGATTCTTCTGATTCTTACAGGCAGACAGTACAAATGTGTAGTTCAGTAGATTGTTTTCTGAATGCTAATTACATGCTTTAAAATATAACAATAAACTCATTAAGTACTCGAGTGAGTTGTGGGCATTTAATGTCATTGAAGTTAGTGAAGTTTAGCTGTAAATTTGAATGGAATTTATACAACAATAAATACTTCTACACGAGTTTAACTTTTTTGTTGACTTTTCTGTGATTAGCATACAAAAGTTAAAGGCATTGCAAGTTTGAGCATCTCCTTTAAAATACTTAATCACTGCATAAAACTTTCATTTTGCAGTCCTGGGTACCTGTGGTGGCAGGCAGCACTGCTTCCTGTCCGCCCTGTTGCGTGTACTGTGGCTCCATGTTTGTAACTGGTTTTGCAGTTGATACTGGAGCGAGACATAGGTGCCATTTTTCTAGATAGTGTTGGTAGTGTCCTGCAGGCCTGTGTTTGCCAGACCCTGTGGTCAGTCTGCGGTCATTGCTGTCCAAGGCAATTTTTGGTGGGCTGGCTGGGGATGCCAGGTCAGCTCAACAGAGGAGGGAGGGAGTGGCCCCAGCGAGAGCTGTGCTGGGCACAATAGAAATACCACAGGTTCACTGGATGGCCTTTTTGGCAGTAATGCAAGATGTGGCTCTCCTAGGTTTTTTTGTTGAATCAACTCACTCATAAAATGGACCTTTGAACTTGTCTAACTGTGAAGTGGTTGTGAATTGCTCTGAGTTTTCCTGTCAGAGACTTGAGCGACCCTGAAGCATTTGTGAGTGACTGCTTGGCCCAACGACTGCAGGAATAGTTTTCCCTTCTCTTAGTGGAGGCAGACTGTTCAGGGACATAGGCAGTGCCACTTGTGCTGTGGAGTCAGAGATGTGTGACATTGTCCTCCCTTGAAAATATAATTTCATCATAATGTAAGAGTGCCCCATTGCATCCTTTTGCTTTTTTCCATGGTGTTTAAAGGTGGGCTCTTTTCTGAGGTAATTGCATCACAGCTTTTATGCACAGCCCACAAGATTTGTCTTGCAGTGGCCAAGGGTCACAGAGGGTCTAGGAACTCTGGGTCTTTGCTCAGAGGTAGGTCAGGTTCCATTTGCAGAAGATGTACTTGCGTTTTGGGAGGTGATGGACATGTGATAATGCAGTATGGCAACCCCAGAGAATTAGGGTGCAGAACTTCTTGAGTCTACCTTTAAATACCACTGAGGACATCCCTACACAATCCTATAGACAAAGCAGTGGAAGAGGGAATTGGTGCAGAGCCCTGCAGGTTATCAGTGACAGTCCTAACGGTGCATACTGTAGCAGAACTTGTGGCATCATTCAATTAGTCTGCTGAAGTCCCTTGACTAAAATTGGAATGATGACAGGATTTTTAGACAAACTGGGTTAATAGCATCATAGAGATACTGTAGTTTTGATCTTGCAGTGAGGTCCCTTGATCTGAGTTCTTCATATTGCCATAACTCGGCTGCAGAAGCAAAATTCCTCTTTACCCTGTCACTTCAGTAATGCGCAGAGTCCTTGTATTGGCTGTTAAACCAAGGTCAGCATTAACTTCTTGTTTATAGTTAAAATTCTAGACCTGTGGTATGGTACTTGAAGCCTTCCAGGTCCTCTAGAGTGGAGTACTGAAAGATAAATCTTATCTTGAGTCATATGCCAAGGTAATTTAGTTGGTAGGCTAGAGGTAGCCCTAAAGGTAACTTTGCTGTCAGGTGACTGCTACCTGCTGTGGCGATGACTTCTTTTGCCAGCTGCTCTCTTTCAGTCTCAGTAGTACTGCCTGCTGCTTCATAAACACCCGAATGCATGTTCAAAGTTTTAGAGAAAAAAAAATAAAATATAGTCCATTCAAGCTCCAGCCAAGCTAGCTTTTTTTATATTTGCCGCTTCTGCATGAAGACCCAGAAGATGGGCCAAGGTGTACGAAGGGTAGTCTGATTTACATGTTTTGGTTTGCTTATTCCTCAAACCAGACAAGGCTTGCAGAAATGGGAGGTTTGAAAGCAAGTGTTCTCAAAAAGTGTAGTCTGTTTAATTAATCTTTTTGATGCTGTTGAAGGAAAACCAGCAAAAATTGTTAAAGTATGTAAGATTTTAGTTTAAGTATCAGCAGACAGTTGTACATTATCAGGAAGGTGCCAGTCTGTGGCTGCAAAGAAGAGGGTGAGAATTAACACGTCACTACTAACAAAGACTGACTGAAAATGAGCATGTTGCCCTGTTTAACTCTGGCCTTCCTCTAGAATCTAGAATTCTTCTTCCTGTAGAATCTCTCCACCTAAAGCCCTGCCTGACCTAGTCAAGCACTTTTCTCAGCACTGTTTGGCCACACTGTAATTCAGCAGCCCGTGTCCTCACGTCAGAGTTGAGGCAGTGCTGCCTGCACAGTCATCCTGCTTCAGCAAGGGCTGGAAGCAGACCATGCTCTTTTTCTCCTTGTCGGCAGTATTTTTCCCTCCCCAGCCAAGCACCAGAGCAGAGCTGCAGTGTGGAGATGTCAGTAAGTGCCAGGATTGTATTATGCTGATGCTGCGTTGTGAAACTTCTCTGATAACACTTGATTCCTTCACAACAAAGCTAGAAGTTCCTGTGGGCAGGATTTGGCACATCTTATTGTCTTGTTTACCCCAAGGCCTTGATATTTAAGAAAGCTGTGCAAAAATGAGTATGCTGTCCTTTTTAAGGACCAGACAGACATTATCCTCAGCTTGTGTTCTAAACAGATTGTTTTCTGTTTGTTTTCAGTAACTAAGGTGCTGACAAGTTTTGACTTCTTCATCCTCATAAACATGAGTGAAGTTCAGGCTATGGTAGAATTCTCCGTGGAGCTCCACAAATTCTTCAATGTGGATTTGTTTCAAAGAGGGTAGGTGGTGTGTTCTTTCAAACTTCACTGTGGGGAATGGCTTCATGTTGGAAGAACCTTAATGGGTACGGTCCTGTAGCATTGCTTCATGTATTACTGGTTTTAGAATGACTTGGAAAATTTCTATTCCTTATTGGAAAGGCATATACTTTCTAGGAATTAAAATTAAATACTCAAATAATTTGGCCTTAATCTTAAATTGTAATAAATGTTTTTTGCCTAATTGGAGAAGAGGGAATCTCTAGATTTGGAAGGTAGGTTATATTCTTATCCAGGCCTTTGTGCTTTCATATCTTAATTCCTGTAATCCCTGTTGTTTGAAATATAATAGATATTCCCCTTGAATCTTTTAAAAATCTTACTGCTCCAGTTAACTTACTGATTTATCAATTTGGCAGTGGAGGATTTCACCAGCTTCTCTCCTCCTCACAGTGCCGTGCCTTCGCAGTTACGGAAGACTTCACACTGCCTCTTTAGACTCTCCTGACCTCCACTTACTCCGCGTGATCTCTGTAGAAGGCTTTTCCACATTCCTTATTACCTGATTGTCCCCAGAGTACTTTCTAAGGTCCTTCTTTCCCATGGCTACATAGGAAATAATATTTTGTAGCTTGTTTTTGAGTTACTAGAGATTACTGGTCATGTAATGTTGTGGTACATTGCCCTTCTGTCAATCTTCTAACAGACTACAGTAAAATACATGTCAGTGTTATAGTTCTTACTATATTTTTTAACATAAATCTGGCTGAGGCTGTGTCAGGGCCTTAGACAGGCAACAGTATAGATCAGTGTTGATTTATGGTAGCTCCATTTTCAAAAACATTGTAGAATAACTTTCCTTAGAAACATTTTATTAATAGGAAAATACATTCTTGATTTTAACCTTGTCTTAATTCAAGGCAAGTGTTGGGGTTATTGTTTTTGGTAGGGTTGAGTTTGACTTCTTGTTGGTTTTAATTTTTTTTTTGACAAGTTGAGTTGATGGAAGTAAAGTAACAGGGGAACTTCATTGCTTTGGGATGCACGTAATTCCCCTACCTTTTATTTACCCTTTGAGGTGGATATTTTTGCGAAAAGTGATGCAAAGAAGCTATAGAATTGGGAAGAAGCTTAGGAGAAAGAGGCATAAAATACCATTATAAAATATATGTTGGGTTGCTAGCCTCTATCTTTGCCATGTTACTGTTAGTTTTCAACTATATTTCATTAAAGCTAGCTTTTCCCTAAATTTGACTTGAAGCTGGTACTGACAAAAGTGATTACCTGTTATGCTTACTACAATTTGCAGTCAGAGTATGTGCAACATGTTTTATGTCCCCTTTTTAGGGAAAATTGTAGTTTTGCTTTTCATTGGAAGAGGAGTGTTAAGGAAGACTTAAGAGGTCTGGGAAAACAGGATATTTTAGTTACTTCAGCAAAAAAGCACAGTCTGTTGAACTGTAGCCTTTTTTATTCTCCAAAATTGGTGGGGAAGGAGAGGGTAAAATATGGCAGCATGTTAATTCTAGTAGGGGAGAGCCTGAAGAGAAGAAAGTCTTTTGGTTGTCTTAACCTTAACAATTAAAATAATTCCTCTGAGAGTTAGTTGAGAAACAAAGCACAGCAGTATAATTACCAGTGCTCTACTTGGCATGTTTCTTTTTAGCTTACTTGTTAAAAAGCAGTAAATTCACAAGGCAAGTTCAGAGAGGTGGAATGCTGACGTAGTGAGAAAAGTGACATGAGTAGATACTGCCTCTTTGGTTTCAAGCTGAAGCTTTGACTCTCGCCACATTCCCCTTAGAAAACAATGTCAGAAAGGAGAGGGAGCTTTCAGAATAATTTGAAAGACTGAGTAATATGCCTATTACAATAATTCTTGTCAGTTTGGGAAAGTTCTAGTATTTTTGTAGGAAATGTCTTTGTATTTATTTGAGATGGGATGTAATATTTTACATTGCCAGAGGAGGTTTTGGATGATGGATTGGAAAGGAAAGGAAATCTTTAGTTTCATTGTTAGCCTTCTGGTTTTGAGCTATTGTATTCAGCATAGTTTCTCTTACCAGAAGTCAGGTATAGAATCGATTGTATTCTGGGTTTGTTTGGAGTTGTGTGCATCCAAGCCTACCCAGCATTGCATGCCTGTCTCATTGTGTTAGAAGCATAATGACCTTCTGAACTGTGTAAAATAAAATGTTGGCTATTGCAAGGAAGCACACCAAGCTGATCAAACTCCTTCTTAAAACACAGTAGATTCTTGTGTAAACTGTTCAGTTTCTCATTCATTTGTTTATTGGAGACATCATAATTTCCAGCCTAAATTTCCTTCTGATGACTTTTTAGTTGTCTTGCTTAATAGCTTGGTCCTATGCTTTGAATGACTCCATCAGTATTCACCCTGATGTATTTTTAGATGTCAGTCTTTCGTCTCTTTTATTACATACGGACTGAACCAGTTTGGTCCTTTAAACTTGTGGCACATTCTCTGCCTCTATCCCCTTTCTGTAGAGTCCGCACATCCCAATATCCAAATGGAAATTATTATCTCTTCCTGATTTTATAACTCTTTGAGGAAATCTGCCAGCTATTGCATCTGAGTGTAGCATGTTTGCTTGGATCTGTATCTGTAGTGACAGCATTGCCAGAAGCACTCATGACTACGTTTACACTAACAATTAATTTGGCACTTTAAGAATGAATTATTACAAGCAATGTTGACATCCCTGTATCTATGTGGTTCCAGGGTTACTTCAGACTAGATTTAATCTCATCCTCTGGACCAGATGTTTTGCATCCTGAGTGTATTTTGAAGTTGTTCATACTAGTAATTGGTTCAGACCTTTTAGCCTCCTCAGGGATTGAAGTGTGTTTTGTGATGTGTGGATCAGAGCCTGTGGTTTAGCTTTTTCAGGAGACCTGTAAAGCTCCAGAGGCTGTATACATGGAAAGCTCCCAGTGAACTGAACCAGTGTGCAGCGAACTGTTTCCATTGGGGAAAGTGGCTCAAGACTACACTGCTGACCTAAACCAATCAGTAGTGCAGACTCACTTAAAATTTCTCATAGTATTTCACTCAAGATCAAGAAGAATTGTCTGAAGAGTTCTCTGAGAGATTCACTGTTCTAACCATGTTATTCTCCTAACTGACCCTTTAAACCAAACTATTTTCTTTACTTTTAGATAACTGTTACTGTTCTAAGTGGAGCAGAAATACACAGAGCAGACATTTCATTCTGATACATGAAACTTGCCTGTACATGTGGCTTCCTTCTTCTTACCTAGTTCAAGAAAGGTTGTTCCTGTGTCTGTGGTGATTCTGGTTGTTAGCTTCCCCTGAAGGTTGCACTGTAGCTATAAGTCACAGAAATATGTAGTATAATTAAATAGTATCCTTATCTAACACAGCTATTTCATTATATTTTTTTAATAACTTTGTGCTACTTGCTTAAAACCCAGCTTGCTCCAGGTAACTCTGGTGGCTTATTTTAACCTGTTGTTACATTCAAATAAGGGTTCAACATAATTTTCCTTTTTGAACCAGTGGGATGTGATGATAAAAATTTTTGTCCAAACAGTGATTGGTATACGAGTATTATGTGACAAAATTAATAAAAGAAATTTAATTGTTTGGGACCTATGGTGATGATGATCTGAGACAGCAAAACTTCAGGCTATTTTGTCATCCGGGCTCATAAGAGCTCGTTAGGTTTGGGCTCTATAGTGCTGACAAAGGGAAATGTAACATAGCTCGAGTGAGATACAGACTGCAGAAGTGGAAAATGAGTGGAAAACTGGTTGGGTGACTGGGCTCAGAGAGTTGTCAGTGGTGTAAAGCCAACTTGTAGCTGATGACTAATGGCACCTCTCATGGATTGGTACTGGGTCAGTAGTTTAGTGTTTTGATTAACAACCTAGACATGGTGCCTTCTCGGCAAGTTTTTGAATGGTAACAGATTGCAGGGCATGGTTAGATACCCTGGAGAGAAGAGCTGCCCTTTGGAAGGCTCCAGCCAAACTGGAGAAGTGGGCTGATAGGGATCTCATCGAGTTAAGGGTAAATCCAGTATCCTCCAGGTGGGGCTGAGTAACCCCACAGGTCGGTGCAGGCTTGGGGCCAGCTGGCTAGGGAGCACCCAAGTGTCCTGATGAACAACAGGTTAAACATGAGCCAGCAAGATGTTGTGGCAGAAGAATCACAGAACGTGAGGGGTTGAAGGGACCTCCAACAGCATACGGAGCTGTGATAACGAGAGTGTAGCAGCAGGCATCGTTTGGAAAAGCAAGGCCTCCATCCTTCCTGTGTTACGCTGCCTGGCTCTACCCACAGCCTGGCAGTGCTGTCAGCCTGTATTTCCCACTTACTCAGTTTTCAAACCAGGGCATTCATCTTTCCATACTGATTTTCCTCGTTGAAAAATTTACCAATTAAGTGCTTACTAAATTTATATTTTTTTGCAAGAATCCTGTCTCGCTTGAGAATGTGCTTCCCTGTTTATATTAATATTAACGTGTTGTCTCTTATTTCTGTAAGTCCTTTAACGTAAGGACTTTTCTGTGTTTGCACAATAGACAGCTAGTCAATTTTTAAGTTTATTTCTAAAAGGCCTGTTCTGCCTACTTAGAGTAATCATTAGTAAGAATAACCTTTTAATACTTTGTCAACAAGCTTCTTCTTGGAAACTGAAATGAAAATGAGTTTCGGATGTAGAACAGGTGACCATGTTCTCTTGAAGCCTTTTCATATACACTTAGAGCATTGCATGCTTGTTTTTTTCCAGTGTTGATGTTATCAGCTCTAGGTGGACACTTAGAATATATGATGTCCTGGTAATGTGGTTTTGACATATCTTTTCCTGATGTTCAAAAGTTTGTGCAGTTAGGAGGTTGGGAGAACATTTGTGTTAATTTTAGCACTGTTTGTAACAGAAGTTTGGGATGTTTACTTATAACACTTTCAGGTCTACCTCCTACTGCTGCTGCTGCTGCTTATAAATGTTGTTTATAATGCTGTTCTTCAAAGACTGTGAGCACTCTTACTCTAAGAGCAGGTTGTCTGTGACTCATTTTACTGCTGTGGACTGCGGGTGCTTACCCTCCACATTTACGTGTGCGTTTTGTATGTCAGCATCCTGAACTAGGAGAGGTGTACTGAGCTTTCCTGAATTCTGACAGCTGGTTATTGGAAGTGCCACAGTACTTTGTGGTGCTCAATTTAAGTTGCAGCATTCATCCACTGGATGATGAGTCCTGATGTCTAACCTGGAGTAGTAGTGATACAAGTTTCCTGGAAATGCTCATCTGTGAGAAGATAAAGTTTTCATTTCCTTCCAGCTGTGTATTATTTTTTCACCTGTGAAATAGTATTTGTTCTCGGTGTGTCCACTTATCTGTTATTTGACTTTGTTCAGGGTTAAAAAATTAGCAGAAGCACACTGAGAGTTTACATCACAAGCATGCCACGCTTTTTAAAGTGGTTTTGCTTTATAAATACTTGTTAACAGATAGAAGAAGAATATTAAATACCTTCCACAGAGGAGACTTTAGCATATTCTAACATAAACCACATTTTTGGAGGTGTATCATATCTGAAATGAGGTTATTGGTAAAATTTAAGAAGCATTAAGTTGCTTGTGAACCTAAGTCCCATTGAAAGTCAAAGGAACTTAAGCTTCAGAGACTACTGGGAATTTAGCCTTATGTGATATTCTTTTATTCCATGGGTTTATGTTTTTTTCCATGTGCAGATACTTACTGATGTGTCTGAGTAGCACTGACATTTTCTGCTTCCATGTGTGTGGTTGTGTAATGTAGCGTGAAAGAAAACACACTGACTCAGAATATGAATTTTAATGAATCTGATTACACAGTAATTTAGTGGGAAAAAAATGCAATATATGAAAAGTATTTTTTTCTGGATCCAATGAGTTGTCTATATTAATTTTATAATGTATTACGAGGAATTTAAAATGTGAAGAGTACACTTTTAGTAGGACCACTCTCTTTCTTGTTGCTCCATCAGGAATGAGAAGGTTTTGTTTTTAAGTAAAGAAGTAGGGCTGATGGCTGAGAAGTAGAGCCAAGGTCATTTGTTCCAGGTTCAACAAGGCCAAGTGCTGGGTCCTGCACTTGGCTCACAACAACCCCAGGCGATGCAACAGGCCTGAGGAAGAGTAGCTGGAAAGCTGCCTGGTGGAAAAGGACCTGGTGGTGCTGGTGGACAGCTGGGTGAACATGAGCCAGCAGTGTGCCCAGGTGGCCAAGAAGGCCAACAGCATCCTTGCCTCTATCAAAAATATTGTGTCCAGCAGGAGTAGGGAAGTGATTTTGGCCCTGTACTCAGCTATGGTGAGGCCACAGCCTGACTACTGTGTTCAGTTTGGGGCACCACAGTATAAAAAGGACATTGAGGTGCTGGAGCGGGTCCAGAGAAGGGCAGCAGAGCTGGTGAAGGGGCTAGGGAACGTATCTTATGAAGAGTTGCTGAGGAAACTGGGATTGTTCAGTCTGGAGGAGAGAGAGGAGGCTGAGGGGAGACCTTATTGCTCTCTACAACTACTTGAAATGAGGTTGTAGTGAGGTGGGTGTTGGTCTCTTCTCCCAGGTAACTAGTGGTAGGATGAAAGGAAATGGGCTTAAGCTGTGCCAGGGGAGGTTTAGGTTGGATATTAGAATTTCTTTACTGGAAGAGTGGTAAGGCATTGGAACAGGCTGCCCAGGGAGGTGGTAGAGTCACCATCCCTGCAGGTGTTCAAAAAACATGTGGACATGGTACTTCAGGACATGGTTTAGTGGTCATGGTAGTGTTGGGTTGACAGTTGGACTTGATGATCTTAGAAGTCTTTTCCAATCTTAATGATTCTGTGATTCTGTGGCTGTAAGTAGCCTCTGCTCATGTTTTGTGTTGTTAATATATGCACATATAACAAACTCTTAATGGGCAAGGAACGTTCAGACTCACCTGTTTAGTTTTCTTTTTCATTCATAGAGTCCAGTCATACTTCTGGTTTCAAACTGCATTTCTGTATGATATAGCTTTCTGGGAAGAAGTGCTGTGAAATGCCTCCTGACATGTAGCTTATCTTCTGAAGTATTGTACTGTGATCTTTACTTCATGTAATATGCTCTTTACAAAGGGAGAAGAAAGCTGTCAAATTTATCTAACAGTTGCAAGATGAGCTTTGTTCTTCAGCTTGTGGTTTCACAGCAACACATATAGCAGTGGTACAGCTTTAAGATTTGGAATGTTGGGCTGTAAACTCAAGGGAATAGTCTAGGAAAAATAATTTTTCTTTTGGTTTTATTTTCATTTTTTAAAAGTAGTTCTGTTTCTGATTCTTGTTCAACAGCAGATGCAGTCACACAGGTCCTGCTTGCTCTGAGGCAAGAATGGGTAACACTGGGAATGAGTAGTGAGAAAGTAATATTTTAAGTTTGTATTGCTTCAGAAATTAAAAGCTAATGTTATCAAATATCCGATTAGTCTTTCTGGTGCAGGATGTATGAGAGACTGGTGACATGGTCTGGTCCCAAAGAGAAATAACAATTTGAAGTATCTTATGGTGGTATTTCAGAAACTTATCTTTTAAAATAAAATGCTTTGTATTTGTCAAAGATAGGAGTTGGAAAAGTAAGTGGGAAATGGTGCACCCCTTCCTTCAAGTTATCTGAGAAATTAAGGCTTTTGAAGCATTCTCTGCCTTAGCTCTGCGAGTGGAACTGAAGACACGGGGAGTTGTACTGCTTGTCTTCAGATATCTGAGTACAGTGCCTGAATTAGGAGACTTGTAGCTATGCAGGGAAGCTTATCTAGGAGGTAACCTAGAGCCACTGTAAATTTGGCTTATACTCTGAAGCCTAGACAATCTCCCCTCCCTGTGTTAATTCCTAGGTTAGCCTCCAATTTAAGAAACTGAATCAGATCCTGAAGCTGTCTGTTTTAGCTACATATTATGGTGTGGAGAGATGTTTTTACAGGTGTTTATTTCTTCAGTCATAATTCGTAGAGTCAGTAATTGCTTGGCCTGGTGGTATGTTTTATAAAGACTTAGCTGTGTTGGAGTTTTTTCCCTGCATTGCTCCATGTTGGTTCAAAAAATACAGCTTAAGTTTTGTCAGATGTTGGCGGGTACTCATTGCGTATTCTAGTCTTCTCAGATCTTGGGTACAAATTTCAAACCACCTGAATTTTGTTCAGATTTTAGCTCTTAGACCCATGTAGTATTTTCTGAAATCTTAAACATCATAACTCTTGCAACTGAAATTGTTATTTTGCAATTGGAAATACTTTGTCAACTTGGAATTAAAGCTGTCTCATGGCATCCCATACCCTCCAGGCACTGAATTTGGCAAAATTCCTTTTTATGTCATCTTAAAGTCTTGCTGGAGCCTCATGGCACTGTGATAGGTGTGACAGCAAGGTTATATGTAACTGTGATATAGTTTATGTCATCTGTTCTCCTTCAAGGACTGTATTTGGGGGGGGGAGGGGTGTCTACATAATTTCGTCTTTCTTTATGCGATCAAAGAAGGATGTGTCATGTGCATGTAAGACCAGGCATCGTTTCCATGAAGCCTGTCAGCAGAAAGTGACTTTAGTGATGAAGTAAATGACAGTGTAAGACAGTAGTGAGTATAAGAGGATTTTCTCTGGAGAATATGTAGAACAATATAGCTAGCTTCTGTGTGTAGTATGAAGATAGAATGGGAGTAGGTTTTAGCTGAAGATATGAGAATAGTAGCTTCTTGAGTATGTACCTTCTTATTCTAAATCTGAGTTTTACTGAGTTCAGCGTTCTGGAATGGCATATGACAGCAGTAGCAGCTTTAACTTTGCATTAAATACATCTTTAGTCATTAAAATTGCCGATTTTGAGACTCTTCTATGGGTTAGCACTCTTTTACTTAAAAGTGCATAGCTTCTTCATGGGCTTACAGTTCGGACCTGTCCCTGTGTGGTGGTAGCACAAAACCAGAGAAAAATCCACCATTCCTAACTGTTGTGCCCTACTGATGTGTGCTTGATTAATACACACAGTGGTTACAGCATAAATGTGGCTGTGTTAGTTAACTGCCATCCATAGTTATCTGAAGGAAGGGAGAGAGGAAGATGTTCATTCTATGTTTCAGAGTCTTGACTGTCTTGTGATAGGACAGAAATTCCTGGTATGGTCTTTTTGAGTGTTTCTGTCTAGTCATACCTTGATGTATACCTGCACCACAGACAGCAGCAAGCATACAGCTTTCTCTGAGTATGGAATCGGGCTCAGTTCCACCAGCAAACACAAACTTGCTCTCTCCGCTTCAATCAGGTGCTCTCTCCAAAATATCTTCCTCCTTAAACCTCCTGCCAATTACTGTACTCTACATAAAGTAACTTCTCATATTCTTTGACTTTTTTTAACCTTATTTTGTCCCCCTCCACTTTTTCTACCGTTCCTAGATTCTGACTCATGTTGGCAGTGAGGACGGAAGATCAAGACACTTCAAAAGACTTAGAGGCCTTCCAGACTGGATGCTCATGTTTGTGCTTATCCATAAATAACTTCATTTGTTTATTTACCAAGTTTTAGAATTGCTTCAAAAATGTGTCTTGCTTCTCCAAAAAGCTGAGGAATGCCATACACTAAATGGTAAAGACTTTGCTGCTACTCATTGTTTATTTTCATTTCTTTTTAATGCAAGAAGTAGCTTCCAGACTATTGGAAATAATCAGACTAGGGAGGAGAAAAAAAAAGGTGCATTTTCCACCTGTACCAGTTTCTTTGATATGGAAGGTTGTGTAACTGCCTGAGCGCTGGGTTTGGTGCAGGTAGAGGGTGAGAGAGTGCACCCAGAATGGCCCACTCTTAGCACTGTAACCCTGAATCTGTTGTGAAACAGCCTTCTCATCTGTGGGTTTGTAGTTGGCTTGAGCCAGTACGACTGCAGGTACCCACCACAATGTGTGATATGCGTGTCTTCTCCTGTTTTGTTTGCTCTTCCAGTCATGCAGTTCAGTAATCAATAAGACAGGCTTGCTTTTGGTACCAGTGTAGTGAGAGAGTGGATTAAGCTGGCAGGGACACTGGGCAAGAGTGTAGATGTTACAGGTGGGGAGATATCTTGGCTAGCAGCTGCCTGAACAGGGTGATCCTTCCTCTGGTGCTTCCTGTGTGCCTACAGTAATGCCCTTCTACCCTACAGTTGGTCAGCTCACATGGTAAGCTGGCAAAAAAATAAAAACACAGAATATGATTCTGGTTTTGCCAGTTGGTCTGCCCGGCCCACATCAGGATCAGATACTCTGTCACTGCTGGTGCAGAGGGAGCATAAAATACCCAGGAGGAATGGGATCCTTACTTCTGTCACCAGCTAGCTTTTAGTTTGGTTTAACTGTAATGCTGGACTACCTCCCGAGAGCCATGTCTGTGAAAGCTCCAGCCTCTGTGTTGGGAAGCCATCCCTTGAACAGGAGAGGCCGTGGTGTCAGTATGATCTGCTCGCTGACAACAGCCCAGAGCATGTTTTGAAACAAAACCTCTGTTTGGACTTCTGCATTCAGCTGGGCTGGCAGCCCTGCCCGGAGGACACAGAGTTATGTCAGACAGGCCAGTTGTGATGGCCCCGAGCTCTCCCGCGGAGCTCGGCTGGCCTGGCGGGGCCCGGGTGGCGCGGAGGGG
>NW_008631067.1:0-9396 GCF_000691845.1 Merops nubicus | reverse complement strand
GGAGCGGAGGGGCTGCCGTCCACGTTTCGATCGCCGGCCTCCGCCACCCGTCCTGCAGCCCCGTGACCCGCCATTTCTTTCGGAGTGAGGCGGGCAGCTCCCTTCTGTTCGCTGATGTGCAGCTGAGGCTGAACTAAGAGTGTTCCTGAGAAGGCCGCCGCTTCCTCTCCAAGCCGCCCGTGCCGGCAGGGCGGCGGTGCTCGCTGGCTGCGCGGCGCTGAGCTCCTCCGTGAGGAGGCACCTTCGGCGTCGAGAGGGGTGCTGCTGCAGCCGGGGTGGCACTTTCCTTCACAGTTCTGAAACAGAAGGGAGGTTATGACTTACTGCTTAGCCTGTTACCCCTCATATTTATACGACTATGTTTTAGGTTGAAATAAATACGTTCATCAGTATTTGGTGTGTATTAAAAATCTGTACACACTACTCCTTAAACACTGTATTATATATACATTTAAACCTAAGGTGTTTTTTTTTTTCTTTTCGTAGCCACGGAAAGATCTTTAAAAGGGCTTTGTCTCAGGAATCCAATCCTGATGGTCTGGAGCTGGGGAGGTGCTTCATTGATCCAGGAGGACTACATTTTCTGTTTTCATTTTAATAGGTGCTAGTGTTGTTTTATGGTAGAAAATTTGGGGTTAAATGAGCTTGAGGTTCTGATTGTGTTGCTATGATATTTGCTTGGAAACAGTTTGAAATGGCAATGAGAATTTAGTTGCAGTTGTTTGTTTGGCTCTGTAAACCTGCAGTGTACTAATGGCAAATTAAACTAAGAAAATGGGCTTTTGATTGCATTTGCAATCTGGTGGTGCTCTGTCTGCAATAGGAGTATGTGCTACACTCTAACACAGAATTAATTTTAAATATTTCTGAGGACCATAGCTGGAATTAAGTGTTTAGAAATACTTATAAAGCTGTGGTTGGTCTTCATTTTCTTCCCTGTACTAATAAACTCGTGAACAGGCAAATTGGGCTGGTTGCTTTTGTCTGGGCATGAGAAGCTGCAAGCCTTTTCTGTGACCTGTGGGGAAGCCTCTGATCTGCAACAAGAGGAGCTTTGTCCCTTGTTGAGCAGCATGCCTTTGGTCACCTCCAGGACGATGGGCACATGCTTGATGTGGTATAGTTTTTTTTATACAGGGACACAGGTCCTCCTGCAGACCAAAGGAGGAACATTATCCATAGGCTTGGGTGTTGTTTCTGCCTTGTGCTTTCCTCCATTGTTTTAATTATTTTTTTCCTATATATCCATCCCTTCTCCCTTTCCCTGATTCCTTAGCTTCTTTTTTCTCCTCTCCAAATGGTGCAGAAAGGTGGAGCAGGTGATGGTACTTCAGGAGTCGGTAGTGGTGACAGATACACAAGATGTGTCTGTATTAGTACTGAGAGCGAAAATGCCTGGTGCCATTTTGAATAACGAATGCGAGGGTCTCCAGAGCAAACAGATAATGAAAATGCTTAGTGTTTACACTTGGAAGAGAGATGGTTACAAATGTGCTGAAACCTAGAGAGCAGAAATAAAGTGGGATGGCAATGATGTAAGGACGGATGAAGGAAAGCAGATGTTAAATGAATTTCACTCTGACTCATGACAGTGCAGAAATTATGCCTTTCAGCTGTTCAAAACAAGTGAATGTCGTGTTTGGAAGGTTACAGAGAAAAGGGGATGCAGCTAGGCACTGTCAGAGGGGCATCGTTCAAACGAGAGTCTGGGCAGTTTTCAGGCAGCAGGACCAGAGGCCATTTCAGAGTGTGGGACCCTGCTCCTGGCAAGGCTGCTCCCTGTGCGCTGAGTGCCAGGGGCCAGGCCGTTGTGCAAGCCCTCCTCTGTGCCGAGCCTCAGAACCTGCCGGGCTGCAGGACGGCTTTTCCCGCACAACGGCCTGAAGGCTCCAAGCTTGAGACACTGAAGAAAATGAAGCGAGGCAAAGGTGTTGGATATATACACTGTAGTGAAGGATCCTGTCGTGGCATGACGGCCCCTGTGGAAGTCCGGGCTGAAAGCTGCTACTTTGTCCTTACCTCACCCTGTAGTGCTTTTGTCTTGGAGCTCGTTTTGTGTGCAGGATCGCCCACTGCTGAGGTTTGGCAAAAATCGAGGCGTGACATGATCCAGATGGGAGCTCCAGCTGTGCTCCGTGTTGTCAGGTTAAGACATTCCCTGCTTATAAGGTAGAGGGTGTTGGTTTTTTTTTTTTTTTTTGGTTGCACTGGACTCCCCGAGTGCACACTTAACTTTTTGTGGGCACAAGTGAAAGACCTGTTAAGCACTTCAGCAGCCGTGGTTTGTTGTCCACCGGCGGTGTTCTCAAAGGCATTGTGAGGCATGGAAAGAACTGCTACTTTATACATGACTGGGATCCCAATTGATGCAGCTAGAAAGAGGGGATTGGAAAAGCTGGGCTGGTCGAAGTTGCCTGGCACATATTTAGTCGATGAGTTAATTGGATACCCTCAAAGTGGAACTTGTTAATGTCCTGCTGCTTTCCTAATGAGGATATCTGCTCTTCCAAAGAATACAATGATTAATTGGGGACCCTTTAGTTAGTGTCTTAACTGAGGATTTCATGACTAGTGTCTTGTGTGTGAGCAGAAACTGTATTTGCGATTCAACAGGTGGTCCAGGGCTGCATGATAGAACTGGTCCAGGATCTTTCCCAAAGCACGGTTTAATTACACTGGAATGGGAATTTTCAGTGTCAGGGAAACAGCTACAGTAATGGTGACTTTACAAGGTGCGGGAACTTTAAACAATTAATTTCAGTACCTTGTACCAATCATTATTTCAAAGCTTTCTTTTACGTCAACATTTTGACTGTCAAATTATGTGGGCTTCTCAAAATGTTGGCACACAACTGCCCAGGAATCCATAACTGGGTCTTGGAGGAATGTACAGCCGAGCGTGGTGTTGGTGGGGCCAGACTTTCAGTCTGGGATACTGAGGTGAGCAGATAATGGTGCCTAAGAAATGAAGGCCTCTCTGCATGGTTTAGCTCTGCCACAGACTCCAGCCTGGCACTGGGTAACTTGGTTCTCAGCCCTGAGATCTTGAGCTGGAGGAGGCTGTAGCATTGGGATGGTGCTTGGTGGTGCGTTCACTATCAAACTTATTACCTGTTTTATGACTCTGTAAATTAGTTTGCATTCCTCATTGTGGTTCTAGTGATGCCGTTAAGGTTTTCTGCTCACTAAAAATATTTAAATAATCATATACATTTTCTTCATATTTATGTACACGTACATGTTTTCTTCATATGTATACACACAGAGACACATCTCTATCTATGATTTATGCATGGAGTCCCTCATGAAATTCAGGAGGAGTCATCACCCCTCTTTCCCCATGCCCCTCCAGCGTACAGTACTTTTTTACAACGAGTGCCCTTGGTTTCTTTTTGGGGAGCTGTAGGGTTTTGTACTGCTTTATATTTCCCTGCTCTTTTTCCACACTTTGTGAAAAGGCTGGACTGAGGCCAAAAGTGGAGAACAAAACGAGCACTGAATAGATGAGAGATTGTAGGTGGGATGCTGAAGTCTATGCAAAGAGTGGGAGGGCAATTTTGAAAATCAGAACTGGATAAAAAAGTTAACACAGGATTGTCTGGTTAAGTCGAACTGTGGAGCAGAAGACTAAGTTTGTGTCAATGATGAACTCGGTGATGTTTAGATTTATTTTTAGGTAGATAAAGGAAAAAAAATCAACAGGTGGCCTTCCAGTACCAGTCCTGTCTCCCACTCTCATGTATTTTGAGCTGTCTTAGCAGGAGTATATTACAGTGATACCTTTCTGCCTTCTAAATCTCTGGCAGAAATAGCTCTCCTGCAAATACAAGAGGCAATTCTGCTTAAGTGCTAGCAAGTGCGACATAAATATCTGGGATACTCTGTCAGCATGTCCAAGTATTTAGTAACTCTTGTTAGTCTTCTGAGATGCCAGTAGGCTTTGGCAACAATACTGGAGAAGACAGTTCATAGCAAAGTTAAGTAGGTTGGATTGTCTTCAAGGTGCAGAATTAAGGGAATGAAGACAGAAGACCTGAGCATATAGTTTTCCTGCTGCGCTGCAGTGTTCCTGCTGTTGCTGAATGTGTGACTTAAGGCAGAGGGATGGAGACACAAGCATAGCAGCTGAGAATCTCCTCTCTGTTGTGAAGGTGACAAGAGAAAAAAAAAAACAAAACAGTGGTTATCTGTTATCTGTGCCAAAATCCAAGAACCTGGCTCTTAAAATGATGGAGGAGCTTTTGAAGTGTTGTTGAAGGGCTTCATACATTAGTCATGTGTATGAGGATGTTGCCACTGCTGAACAGAAAATGTATACAAGATTGCATAACTCAAAGCCTTGTTTTGCTGTCTAATTTTAAATTTAAGGCATTTGAAACTTGTCTTGCATCACACTTATAGGAAACTACACCTATGGACATAAAATCGTTGAGCTGGAGTAGAAGATGAAGACAACCGACCGTCGTGACCATCAGGGCTGGTGCTCTGAAGGTTGCTTGCTGAATGCAAGCTCCTTCTAGGGGAGACAATAGGATGTCTTTGCTTTTGTTTCATGTATTTCCATGCTCTTTTAGCATAGATGGGCTTCAGTTTGCCAGCATATTTCTTTCTGACTTGTCAAGAGAGCGGTACTACTCTCGGCAGCCTCTCAGGAGAAGGGTGATGTTGCTTGCAGCTCAGTTTCAGATGTAGCCTATTTTGTTTTTGTCATTGTTGCTTTTCCTCAAAAGTCTTGCCATGTTTGAGATTCTTGTGTTCTGTCTGTCAGGGTTCTGAATTACTTTCCTCAGGTCAGTTTTTTAAAAATTTCTTAGACCCAGGAAAAACTTACTAAAGCTATTTGTGAGGGTAAGAAATAATAGCTAGTGTTTTAAAAAATTACTTTAATGTTGTTGACTGCCTTTCGTAGGCAGAAGTGGACCTCCCAGCTGCTTAAGAACACCATCAACTTTTGCTTTCATTTTGACTTTGATTATATTTCTTCAGGCCTTTTTCTTTGGTGGCTTTCACATCTCTGCCGTTTGAGTCATCTTTGAGACTAGGACTTGGTGAGACTTAGCTACTGGAAAAGCTGCACAGAACATTCTATTCACTCTTGAAGGGACTTTTTTCCCCCCCTTTATATTCCAAATAAAAGTTAACCATCCATGCACATGCTGGACTTTGGCTGTTTATTGCCTTTGACTCTCACCAGTGGCTGTGACCGCAGAGGACTAAAGAAGTGGTCCAGCAGGCCAGCCAGAGAAATGTATGAAATCCAACAACTGAACGACATCTACTTTGCCTGCCTGCTTGCCACCAGCCATTTAGTTTGGCAGCAGTTATTGTCATCTTCATTTGGCTTTATTGAGGGGTTCACAGGACTGATGCCTTCACCCTGTCCAGGTCTGCTCACCCTCCTGGACTTACCTTAATCAGTTGACTCCGTGATTTTCTTTGGTTGCAAAGATAACCACTGCCCATGCTTAAGCCTTTAGTTTTGCCCTTCTACAGAAATCCAAGGTTGAGATCCTTAAGTGCAATGCAGACTCATGTTTTTTGGTAGTCTGTATCTTATGCTGCGGTAAAAGCGCAGGGTTTTTTCCCACTGTTATTTGCTCATTAATTGGGATTTCATTTTCCTAGTAATGTATTACGTCTGAAAGAATTGGACCTCAGTTTTTTTAAAGTACTTGCCAGATATATGACTACTGCACAACTGAAAGCTTGTTATCATGCTTTGATTTCATCTGCATGGAAAATTTGCCTACTTTTTCATAAGCTCAATACTTTCATAAGCTAATACTCAAGTTCTAGGTAACTACCCTAAAGCAGGTCTGAACATAAGCAATTGCATTGAGAGACACCTGCCAAGTGGCTACATGTGTATTTGTTCTTTCTCTAGAATATTTTGGCATATTTAAAAAAAAAAAAAAAAGTATTCTGGAAGTTCTCTTTAAAATTAGTTATTTGGAATACATGTCAGTCTTGTTTGAGGGACAGTCAGTATTTTAACATATGAGTCTTGGATCTCATAGGCTGATCTCAAATTGCTCTTGAAGTATGTGAGAACACTCTTTATTACAGCTCTGTGAAGCCTTTGTAGAAATGGCAAGTGTGTATTCATCTCCTGAAAGCTTGTGAAGGATTTGCTGTAGTTTATGATAGAGCTCCTCAGGATTGTAAACAAGATTCAGTGACATTAAAGAGAGAAGAGAGACGATCTGAAGGAATTGGCACATGAGCAGAACTGGGGTTTTAATACCTTTGCTAACTTGTGCAATTGTGCTGTTTTACTTGACTGAGCAAAATGATTGGATGTTTTTTAAAGCCTAGATAAAATATACGAAAACTTCTTTTTAAAAAACTGTTTTGCAGTTAATATGACTTGATCTGCAGAGGTTTCACATATTTCGCTCTGCTGCTACTCATTCTGATGCTCAGAGCTGTGGTTCAGAAGCAGAAGCCTTTACTGCTCAGCCTCTATCCTCATTTTCATTTTTATTTTGATCTGCAACTAAAATGCTGGTCTGAACTCCTGAAACATAACTAGCCATCTTCCCTGGTTGCTGGTTACCTAAATCCTGACCTGTACAGCAGGTTTTTCCTGAATATCAGTCTTTGAGGAGTTCTTTTGTAATTTCTGCCTTTGTGGATTTTTCTTTTGCCTTATTGTCATAGACATGTATTTGATTCCTCCCAGTCTCATCACATATTATGAAAAGGATGCATCTGATTAGGGGAGGGAGCGTCAGATGAGACAACTGGCTCACTGAGATTAGTGCAAGATCAGCACCCATGTTAGCACTGGAGGAATAGCTTATAGTTTATCAGTGATGGGACAGAGGTTTGAAGTTTAAGAAATTACTGAAATGATAAGTGCTTAAAACTCACCATATATTACAACAATCTGGAAAGCAGTAAGAAGGGAAGGGGGAGAACTTTACGCTCATGCATCACTTGAAGCTTTTAAGGAGTGATTTACTATGTAGAATTAATGCTTTTGAGTAATTGGCATTGATGGCTCCTGAAGTCTACAGTTCAAGCTCTTGTGAAGTTGATTCTAGTCTGGTGCATTGACTTCTTCATTGCTCATTTGGGGAAGGGATTATTGTGGGAGAAAATAGGGGAAGTACTTGCCCATCCTTTTAGTTTTGAGTTTGTGAAACATCTGCACTGAAGTCCTAAGCCTACCTAAAATAACATTCTTGCCAGCAGTAAAGCATGCAGGCAGCTCTTTGAAGGAGCAGGTCTCACTGGTACAGAATGGAGGTCTTCGTTAGTGGGTTTCCTCCAGAGGTTCTGTCTCATGTATTTTCTATTTAAAGAAAGGAAATTCCAGATGATGTTTGTATTATCTGTGCATTTATGCTCTTAAATGCATTAGTATTCCACTACTTGAATTAGGTTTTGAACAGGACTTTTCTACCTTGAGATAGTCAGTAGAGAGGTTTTAAACTTTGAGACATTCCAAAGTCAGCAACGATCATTAAGCAATGGAGATCTAGGAGATCTAGACATGACAGCACTGAGCAGAAGTACCAACTAAGTAATGAGAAGTTAGGAAAAGAAGAAAGGAATTTTAATATCAGAGGAAATCTGCTGTTTTGACCAGTGACTAAAATTTGTGTGACTTTCAGCCAGTAGGGTGGGTTTGCTGTGGATTTTCAATCTTATTGATGTTAAATAGTGAAAAAAAACCCACATTTTTTGTAGAAACTCTTATCGGTATAATCATTATCCCAAGTGTAAAGAAGTTGTCTTTGCTTTCTTGACTGTGAGATCTGAAGAGTTTTTAGTAGCGTTGAAAATACGGCAAACACATCACCTACATTTTTCACCTTTCAGCTGCTTCATGAGGGGGTGTGTTTGCAGTACATGATCCTGCTGGGCAGGAATTTCAATATGTGTATGGACTGCTGTGTGGGCGTTGGAGAAATACACCTTGTGCCTGGGTTGAGGTCTCTGCTGGGGCTGCAGATTTGATTACCTTCAGGAACCCAACCTGTTGCCTCATGTTGGTTCCCGAGGATACTTATCTCCTTTACAAATTAACTTCATGCTGCTCGTAAAATGAACTGCTGAGGCTGGAGCTTCGACTTCAGACTTTTCCAGGACGCCAAGAAAGCTTTTTAGATAAATGCTTGACATCAAGATTTGATGCTGTCATATGAAAGCTTAGGATAAGTCCAGGACCTCTTAGCAACTGGGCAAGAGTGTATGTCTGAGCACAAATGCCCAAAGCAAAGTAACAGCTACGGTGAACGTGGTGAGAGAAGAGGATTTGTGCACTGGGACTTTCTCTAGTTGGGTCTGAGATTTTTTGTGCTTTTCATTGGACATCAATAGAAATAAAAATGTGCAGCAAAATTGCAGGACACAGTTACTGTAACCAGAAGTGGCTGAGTTGCAGCTACTAATCTTTGGACCACTTCCCTCTTCTCACTCTCCTGGTCACATCTGTTACATGGAACGGGCAGCGTGGAGGTTTTAACACCCTCAGCATCTGCTGAATCTGCTGGGCGTCTTTGCAGCCTGCAGAACCGGCTGCGGTGGCTGGACCGGTGAAACCTGACAGGCTGCAAGGGCCATTACTCTGTGGTTGCTCCATCATCCAGTGCAGAAAACGGGGTTCCTTTGGGCACGTCTGCCCTGCGTGGTGTGGCGCTGTGAGCCCACTGAAACAAGCAAAGTGATAGGCAAGGTTCATTAGCCTCAGTATGGTACAGCCTTTAATCACGGGGTTTGGAGGGTGCATAGGACCCATACATGGTATTGCCCTGCTCTGTGGCTCCCCAGCACGGGGACACTCGGAGCGGACTGGAGACACCTAAAGCCACCTCATGCAGGGTGGTGTAGAGGTGTCCTGTTTAGTTGCTCCCAGAGCGGAGTTAGTAGATCTTGTTAGCTTGTCTGGGTTTCGGGGAGCGATCAAACATGTGCTTAGCAGCAACTCTGCGCTCACTGCTAAGCACGTTTAGGTCTCTAATGGCAGACATCCTCTGAAAACCCAGGCTGTGTTTTCTTAAACATTTTATCCTTTAAAGTATTGCACGTACATTTTAGGTCACTTGAGCCTGCTTCCTTTCTGCTTGCTTGGATTTTTTTTGTGCTTTTTTTTCCATCGTGCTCGCTAGTCAGGGAAGGGATTTAAACTTCCCATGTACGTATATATGTGCCCGCTTTTGCTCTTCTGCTTCTCTCAGCTTTTTGCCGGGGGTGAGCGGAACTTCCCCGGCAAAGAAAGCAAACAGAGAGAGCCGACCCGTGGCCCCCCGCCCCTTGAAAGAGCAGAGGGCACGCGGGATAAATCAGAATGCGAAGCACAGTACCGAGGTCCCATGGGAACGGGAGCCCGCGATTGTGTGCCGGCCTGCACGCCCCGCGGAGACGGCACCGGGGGGTCGCCCCGCGGCA
>NW_008631066.1:22237-22440 GCF_000691845.1 Merops nubicus | reverse complement strand
CTGGCCCCCGAGGGAAGGAGAGCCGGGGGCCGGCTCTGTCCTTCAGCACCGCCACGAGCGCTCCCGAGCCACGAGCAGCCAGAAGGAGCTGGCAGTGAGATGGGCTCCCGGTGCGGGAGCGGAGTCGCCGCTGCCGCTCCGAATGAATGACCCGTGGTGGCCGTAGCGGCCGGGGGCCCCTGGCCGCTTCTACCCACAGGAGA
>NW_008631066.1:14834-22146 GCF_000691845.1 Merops nubicus | reverse complement strand
TGCCGTGCGCCCAGCGGCAGCCTGTGCCACCCTGGGGCCAGGCGCCAGTTGTGTTTGCTAAGCCACTGACTGCCCTTTTACAAACGTGGTTGTTTCAGCGGGGAAGGAAGCGCGCTTGGGCGGGTTGTCCGCAGCCTCTCGAACCCGCCGGGCGTTACCCGCATCTCCTCTTCGGCCACCCATTTACTCGGAGCCGGCTCTGGAGGCAGGACAGCGCTATCCCGCCCGGGGACCCGCTGCTCGCAGTACACACAAGATGGCGTGCCGTGGAAAATGAAGAGGCTAAAACCTCGCTCCGTCCCTTGCTCGGGGACAGACACCCCTTGCCACGGTTGTACGGTCGGGCTCGGGAGCATCCCCTAGCAGGAGAAATTACGGAGCCCTGGGAGCAAGGGCGAATCAGCACCTCTAGATGGAGGGGCTTTCTAGAAGTGGCAAGAAAGATCTGAAGCCTTTATGCAAGAACAGAACTTGCCCCACCTGCTCCAAATGCTCAACCACTTATCTGTGTAAGTGCTCTGATTATATTTGCTTAGCAAAGTTTTAATCATGTTTTATATTCCTCTCCTCTCCCATTTTCCTCCTTTTTCATTGTTGCACTGAGTTTTAGATTAGATTATAGACTCTGTGGGCTAGAGATCACCCTTTGTTAGTACAAACTGCAGTTTGTGGAGACCGATGAGCCACGCTGCAGCACCATTAGGTCACTCCACTGACTGGCTGCATGATTTTTGCCTAATATTTGGCTTGACCTTTGTAACTGGGGTTTCCCAGCTACACTTCTCACTGAATAACTGGATCTCTGGTTACAGAGCCGTTGTTTTTTATATCTTTCCTCCAAGCAATATGTAAATAGTTCTTTCAGCTTCCCCCTGCAAGCAATGTTCCCATTAATGTTTTATTTGCTTTTGTCATCCTGTTGCAAACAGACAGTGGTAGGAATGTCCAGCTCAGCTTCTCTCCTAAGGGGTGAGGAACCCAATGCTGCCTTTTCCTACGTAGCTGTAGCAAGGGGTGAAGTGCCACTTGGAAAGCAGGTGCATTGAGGGTGTTTACTGGGACTTCAAACCTTTTTTCCAGTAAAACCTGTAGGCTGCAGTTGCATCAGGGAGTTTCCTCAGGCTCTCAGTGTCATGGTCTGAGACAGTCTAGAGGTCACAGGAGAGTCTCTCCTTCCAAAGTTGCAGAAGTGGAATCACTGTTCCACCTCCCCACCGGATGCTTCTTTTGCTGCATTTCTCAGCTCTTCCCAGTGATTTGGTGGGAGCTTGTCTGCCCCAGGCTCCACAGCGCACTCATTGCACAGCCCTCTTGTAGCCCTCTCCCTCAGCCTCCAGGCTATTATTCGTTTCTGAGGCGGGACCCAAAACTGCAGAATCCATCATGCCACCATTGGTCATGCTGCAGCATCTGCCAGCATCCATGGAACTTAACAAAAACACTGACAAAATTTGGTTGGACATTTGCAGCCACCTTGTGATTTGGTTGTCTCAATAACCGTATTGTCTTCTCTAGGCTGCCCCTGCCCCAGAGTTGGCTCCCAATCACAGGGTCACTGTAGATTATTTCCACTCCCTCCCCACATTCAAGGTGAGTCTAACCCTGGTGACTGGCATTACCCCCAGCTCTTGCAGCTTCTGAGCCTGCAGAACTGTTCCATGGGTTTGTCTTCTTGCTTTCAGCTTCTGCTCCTTCCCAAAATTTTATAATTAGAAAATTCAGATAATTTATAAGGATATTTAACAATTTTGTGTGCACAACCCCCGAATCCTGTGGAAATTTGCTGGATTTTTTTTCCCACTGACTTACTGAATTTCATTAGTCCTATCACATAGCTGACAGGGCAGCACTTAACCCATCTGCACGTCATATAACAGGGGAACTGTATTTAAGGTCGAGGCTTTCCTAGGGAAGAAACGGAGGAATGTCATTGCTCCTGACGGTACGCTGGGCTCCCGGCAGCCTGATAAAATCAGGTTAGACCCCATCAAGCGTATCTGCCGCTTAGATATGAGTCATCCTCACATGGCTTATACTAACCAAAGGGTTAATCCCACAGTAAATAGGAAATCAAACTTCTAGGAGTAGATGGTGAGTGGAAAGGACATGGACACTCCTGGGGAACTGGTAGGGGTGAGAAGAAGAGGACACAGTTCCTCGTCTTACATCCTCAGACCATTCCCTCCTTTCTGGTGGGAGTTGGATGCTGGTGCATGTAGAGAATGGAAGCAAGAGTGGTATGATACTGCTTCACCTCCTGCCTGGCAGAAGATTCCCATTTCATGTGAAGGGACTTCTACCCTTGTCCGTAAGTCTGCTGCCAAAATAAGCCTGGGAGACCTGTTCAAGCCTTATCAAGATTCAGCAATCAGACTCAGTGGTGGACTTCTTGAGGATGTGCCAAAGCGAGGATGGGCTTCAGGTTCCTGTCAGTACCTTCCCCTGTTGGAGGAGAGAGTTCCTGGTGCCTTTTGGAGGATGCCCCATCTGATGGCCTGGGAGATTCCAGAGCACAGCACCGGCAGTTCCTGACCCAGGTCCTGCTCCATCCCAAAGACCATGCACCACCCAAGGTGTGTGGACCCAAGGACCATGATTCCAGCTGCAAGGGAGGAATCCCATTGCTCTCAGCCCCAGCTGTGTCTCCAGCAGAGCTCGGTGGTCAGCGCTGGCTCCTTGCCTGACACCTGGGAGCCTGCATAGCCACTGGAGAGGAGGTGGGATGTGGTCCCCAGATAGAATGTCCTTCAGCAAGTGGGCAGCTGCATTTGCTGTTCCCAAACAGTCTTGGGGCAAAAACAGCAAGAGGAATGTATGAGAGCAATCCTGGCTGGGAAGGAGAAGGTCTTGGGTGAGGTCTGGTTCTCAGAGAAAAGCCTAAAAACTCTTCTGGGGGCTGAGGGGGCAGAAAGAAAAATAAATGCCTTTGGCCACTTAATGAAGGAAAAAAAGTAACCATAACTTTAAAAAATAAGAGTTAAAAATAAAATAGAAAATAACTATGAGCAAAGGATTAAAGAACATTTCTCGCCTTCATGTTTCCCCTCCCCACCACAAAAAAAAAATTGTTGTGGTTGAGTTTTTTTATATTCCAGAATTTCAAATAAAGTTGACTTTTAAATCTTCCCCAACATCTGGTTTATAATTAAAGGAGCAGTAAATAGGAGGGAGACAGAAGCCGCCTCAGAAGCCTGTGCTTGACACATGACTCTCCAGCAATGTAGCTAGATGTGCAATACCACCCCCAGGCTCCAGCACTTGCACAGACAAAATCCAGGCTGGTTTGGGGGGGCAGCACAAGCCATTTCGTCTTCCCCCCAGAAGGAGTCTGCCAATTACTTTGCTGTGGTTGGGGATTTGATACTGGTGACAGACAGTGAAGGAGATATCTGCATTCTGAGGATCTGGATTGTCTAATACAGCTGACCTTGCTGGTACCTTAATGGTGTTTTTTACCTGAGAAAAATCTGCCTCAAGGGGAAAAAGATGGTAACAGCTGCTGTGTTTTCTTCATTGCTCAAATAACAAAAAGCTTTCTGTAAGAGAAGGTAGGAACGAGTGTTCTGTGAAGGTACTCAGGCTAGAGGGATTTGAAGGGATTTTAAGACACTACAAAAACATTCAGCCTTCCTCTTTTTTTGCAAGAGAAGTGGTGTTGCCATGCTGCCATCACCAAGCTGGCACTGAGAGCACCGTGGTGCTGCAGCTCCCATCCCTACTCCAGAAGTGAGCAGCAGCGTAAGGGCCAAATGGGCACTCCCACCTATGGGCTCTTCCCACCTCTGACAACATTAGCCCATCACGGGGACACCAGGTCATCTCCGGGGAGCAGCCCAACTTTCCCAAACTCATACGAGTCATATGGAAGTTTATACAAGAGCCTTGATGGGACTTTTATGACTTCTGTTATTTCATTATGGATTTCAGCTTGTAACCTACAGGCTGAAGCTATTTGCCATGACAAATTTGCCTGTAATGGAGTTATTTATTGACCTTGCCATGTCACAAATAGGAAGCTTTGGCTTCCTTCGGCATGAGATACCTAGCTGTCTGTTTCCTACAAACATCATTATATGCTTTCATTCACCGAAAAAGATACTCCTTGCACAGAAAGGTCATGGTTATTAATTATATGAACAGCAGGAGTGGCTGTCAGCAAGTCCCAGCTACGCTGCGTGCAGATGCGCGTGCAGATACGTGGACAGATCTGCACATGCGGAGCACAACAACCAAAGAGACAAGAAGGCAAGACAGCAGGAGGAGGGGAGAAATTAAGCTCCTGAGCAGTGCCTGGGCTGTACACTGGGCTGGGTAGAGAAACCTGCAGTTTGCTTTATTTCCCAAAAGGGTTCAATCCAGGAGGTTTTTGAAGAGCAGCGAGCAGGACCAGGAGAAGCACAGCCACGAATACTTTGCTATGGCCACACTTTGTCCTGCTCTTGTGCTGGTGCTGAATCATGTCAAATCCTGCAGGGGTCTGATGCAGAGAGCTAAGCCCTCAGAAAACTATTTGCTTTTTTCTTCTCTCCCCCCCTACCCGCTCCCACCCCCCGCCCAGAATTTTTTTATGCCTGAACCAAGGCCAGCTTCCTCCATAAAATTCTTCTGGCTCAGAGGGGCAACTGGCAATTCCCCAGGGATGTTGCCCAAGACCTTTCTCCCATCCCCACTGCATGGTACACTGTCTACTTCTCCTTCCATTTTCTTCAAGTCCCACTGAATTCCCAGTTCCCTCTCTTGCCTTCACTGCCGGTAGCTCCTGCTGAAAAGATGTTATTGCAGCTTGGCTTGCCTGTGCAAAGGAAGGGCAGGAATTATTGAGGAATATGGTACATGCTGGCCACTGCAAAGCATCATTGCCAGCAACAGTTGCAGAGGGCCAGATGGAGCACTAGAGACAGTGATAAGGAAAAACAATGGCAGGAAAGGGGTGAAGGAGAGTAAACCAACACAGGAAGATGGCTAGAAACAGCTGGACAGAGCAGCACCCTCAAGAAACAAGCAGAAAAACTGCATTACAAGGAAACAGACTACATCTGAGCTGGGTGCCTGCATCTCACAAAGGCAACAAGGAGAGTGACAGTTCCCAAAAAGAAATGTCAATTCATCTCCATGAAGGAGAAGGGTGAAGGAGAAGGGCAAAGGAGAAGCAGCACTAAGCCAGAGACCTGCTGCTCTTCTCCAAAGGTGCACCTCCAGCTTCAGACGTCAGTCATCCTGCTCATCCCTAAACGAGACCTTGCAACAGCCTGCTGTGCACGAAGAATTGGAGGGATGCGGCTGCAGCACGGGCTCTTGGCAGCTGCTTCAGGCTGGAGATTGCCCATCTTTGGTGGGTTGACACCCATGGAGGGCAATAAAATGCTCTGCTGGCTGATGAGGCTGGACAAAGGAAAATACAGTAGTGCCTCAGGATGGTACACAGCCAAACATCCTCCTCACACTCTCCTCCCCAAGAGCCAGCGCTGGGGAGGGCCGTGGTGACTGGAGTGTGTCTCCAGCAGAGCCTGAGGGGAAGAGCAGCACCAAGTTGGAATCCTTACCTTTTGCAGACCAGAATAACAAGCATGAATCTCACTGTTTCGAAAATATTTTTTCCGATTAGGACTTAACTCTGTTTACTTCTAAGTCAGACAAAACACAGGGGACTCAAAACCAGCCTTACGCTCTACGTACTGCAGCTATAAGTGATCCCTAGCAGTTGCCGTACAGGATTCTCCAAATACATCTGCTTTGCTTTTTTTCATGACATTTGATTAAAGTGTCACTATCATGACTATTAATTAAAGTGCTTGGAGGCAAGGTCCAAATTTCACCTCCCCTCCCAAGTTCACCGGTTCCATCCTCCGTCTTCTCCTCCAAATATGTTTTGCTATAAATTACTGGCACTGTTTCTGTTGATAGTCAACATAATCAAACATTTGTAAGCATGCTGTCTCTTCAATCTGTTCAGTTGATGCACTTTACCTGATCTTTCATTAAAGTAATCAAAACACTTGCTGTGCCGCGTCTAATGAATGTTGCATGTATGATTAAGTACTTTCATTCATATTGCAAGTTTGATTTAATGTAATCTGCCTTTCAGACAGCCATTAGCCTAGCTCCTGCGTGAATTCGATTAATTGGCTGAATTCTTCCAGATGTCCATTAAGTATTACAGGAATTTCTATGTAAAAACAGCAGGGACCATCTAGCGGAGAAGCAAACAATGATATGTTATATTGCTGCCATGACTTACAAAAAGCTGGATTCATTTTCATTAATAAAACATCTGTACTCCTGCACAACTATGCATCAAGATGCATTTATTTTATATGTTTATTTCTCTTATGACTATAAATAGATAGTTAAACAGAAGCACAGTATGTTCAGTTGGAAGATACACAAGCAGAACTGTATCAGAAATGAAATTAGCAATAAAGAATAGTGGAGTTAGGACTTAAAATAAGCACTGGGTATTGTAGCAAACAAGGCAGTGACTCCTGCGGCTGTGTGGTACCTCTTGGCATAAAGGCATTTTATTTTAGACTGTTAAGAATCTGCAAAACAGTCAGGTTGAAACGTCCTGAGCCCGGTTTATGTTTGCAAGGCTTGTCACACCTTTAAGTGGGAGCAAAAATCCAGTTCAGCATTTTTAAATGGTACAGGGCAAAGAGAAAATCTGCCATTAAAATAAACAAGGCTGATAAAGTTTTTCTTAATTCTCAACATGGATATTTTCTGACGTCTTTTTTTCATTAAGTTACACTTCAGAAAGGAATCACTTTTTCCCTAAAAAGCAATGCCCCCAGAAGCCAGTTTGCATTTCAGTGGCTGCTGTACCCAGCCTGGGCAGGGGATGGTGGTGTTTCAGGGGATGGGGAGAACACCTCCACACGCAGCTGTGACTCCCTTAACTTTACACTGACCTTCCTAGATCCAAGAGCATCTTTCAAAGAACCATATGGGATCTCAGGGCCTCCTTGCCCCTTTGGTGCCCTCTTCGCCTGCCTCAAATACCCTTCTCATCCTTGTGGGATGAGCACAGGGCTGGAAACCCCAGTGGGCAGACTGGAGAAGCCTGGCAAGCGTTTGACGCTGACCCTCCAGCCCTGAACTCAGCATGGCTCCATCTTCCCAAACAAACTGCCCACCTCTCCCAGCCAGCGAGCTGTAGGGCTCTACCTGACCTACGTCTAGAGCCCCGTGCCGTGCTGAGCCAGAGCCCGAGGAGGGGGGCAGAGCTGCAGCAGCTCAGCGGGCCTGCAGCAGCTCCTGGAGATGCTCGGGCAGGCGGCTCCGGGAGGCCGGGGCACCCCTCCCCCCGGGGACC
>NW_008631066.1:0-14809 GCF_000691845.1 Merops nubicus | reverse complement strand
TGTCTTTCCCTCCGGCTGCTCAGCCGTAAAAGTGTGTTTGGTCTTTGACGTACCACTCCCACACTGGGCAAATTATTGCCACTTTCCACTACGTCAGGACTTTATTGACCCCCTGTCCAAGTTAGCAGGAGCTGGTACAAGCCAGTTCATTTTCAAAGGCTGTTTAATAGATGCTTGACTTACAGGAGACAACTAAAAGAATATTGCTCAGCAAAACTCACACTGTACAACAAAAGGAATCAGGATTTGCTAAACTGCAACTCCTCTTTTCTTCCAACAGCTCCCATGGTCACAGTGCCGGCTAACAGCTTGCTTGTTTATTTACAAGTTTGCTTTTGGTTTCACTCTTTTATCTCTTGCTGTGTTCTCTGTTATCCCCCTATAGTAAACATACCCATAAAAATATGGTATTTTTAACATTATCTATATTCTGCTATGAAAAGCACTTTAAGATGAATTTTCTATCATAGTTGTGCTGTGAGACCTTGCTCCAGTACCCACATAACCTAAAAGTACGGCCCTATCATATCAAAATCTTTACACTAACCATTGCAACAGTCTCACACCAATGACAGGGGAAAGCAAGACACAGCTGACTGACTCCTTTGGTCTCTGTAACGGAAGGATTTTCTTAGCAGGGACAGCAGTGGGTTGGCTGGAGAAAGGGAGCAGACAGGGGAGCGAGGGGTGAGCCTCAGCATGCTGCAGCAGCCTCAGCAGCAGCAGCAGCAGCAGCAGCAGGAGAAGCACTTCACCCCTTCAAAATGTACCAGAAACCTGACTCAATGCAATGAAAAGGGTTCCTAGATTTTTACACAGAAGAAAATGGTGTAAATAGCACACATAGGTAACCAATCTAAAAATGAAACTCAGCAAAGCAAGCCAAGCCTTTGCTAGTTGCCAGTGCTTTGTGTTTTTCAAGGCAAGTGTGGAAAAGTCACATCTTCTTTTGAAGCCCAAGAGACTGAAAAATTAAATCAGTGGGCTTTGTTATTGATGTTTTTCTAATACAAATGTTTTGAAATCCCTACCTTTCATATGTCTCTTGCAAATAAGCAGAAATGTGTGATGAATCATCTCTGCTTTTAATTCCTTTAATAGATTCTTATCTCACCCACTAGCGTCTAAACAATTTTTGTTTCTGTAACAATCCCTTCCTCAGTGGTAAATATTGCTCTCAGACAGCATCTTTTTGGAGGCTCATTATGTTTATTCTGTGGCTGAGACTCATTATACTCAGTTACTTATTTAAAAGAACAAAATGACAGCAAATGCCTGCATTTATCGTGTCTCCCTTTACACATCTATAAAACATATTTCAGTGAGAAGGCTCAGCCACTCTCACAGTTTGGAGAAAGAAAAAAAAAAAAACCCAAAGCAGCTGGCTTTCCTTCCTAGCCATCACTCCTCAAGAAAAGAATACTTAAAGGCGATGGTAAAGTCTAACCTCGCTCACTAAATGAGACTCTGCTGATGCTAATGGGAGATTTGGCAAAGACAGAAAAATAATTTATGAACTATTTGATTTTTTTTCAATTACAAAATAAAACACTTTGGGAATAATTATGAAGAAAGAAACAAATGAAAACGCCGCTACAAGCCATGGCGAAATGATGCATGTGGAACCAGCCCAAGAAATAATTTGGATACCTAAGGACAGGTTTGACAATTCCTGAGTTACTAAAGTGTCACCCCTCTACCACTCAAGGGCCTGCCAAAAACAAAGTTCACCGTTTTTCCACAGGAAATAATCTCAGCCTCTTAAATTAACATTTCACCAATCCAAAACTCATGGAATGGGTTCTGTTTATGTTATTCCCATCATCTAAACCAAATCCCAAGTTCTACAGAGGCACCCACTTCTTTTCTCACCCAACTACATCTGGCCCTCTAAAAAGAGGTGCTAAATGGCCCACAGTCATAGGAAAACGCTATCAAGATACCTATATAGATGATAATCAGCATAATTATAAAAATGGAGAGCAGGTTGGCCTCAGGGAGCTGTAAAATACATTTTTAACTAGGCCACGGATATAATAGAGACAAGATGAAAAACAAGAGAGGAGGGCAAAGGTTCAGCTGTGTGGCCATTCTGGGAAATGACTGAAAAACAAGGACAAAGCTGTTCAGAGCAGGTCATTAAAAAAAAATATTCTAAACTGAGTCCAAAAGATAGGAAATAGAAATATGACACAGTAGCTTACAAAGTAGAGGTCAAAAAGACATCAGTAATTAATGATGAAAAGATAAAGAACCAAGCACTTAATTTCAAAGAAATAGTCAGGAAAGGCATAATAGTACTGTGAACAGGAAAAAAGATATTGCAGAAGTAAATTAAAATGAATAAGATCTCAATAGAAGAAAAATGGGTACTTGAAAAAGTAGAAGAACTGCAAACTGCTGTAGAAATTCACCTGGAACATAAATCAGTTATTTAGGACTGAGGTTGAAATACAGTTTTGAATGGATTCATTTTTTCAAATGTGCACACTGCCAATATTGCTCTGATATTGTTCCATATCCAATTTTTGTGCATGGAAAATATAGGTGAAAATGTCTCCTCTGTTTGGAAGTTTAAAGACTACTTTCTGAAGTGCAGAGACCAATAGATTTTACTTCTGTTTCACCAAGAGATGCCTACTGGAAGGAAAGGCGTAGGAAACACAAACCCAGAAAATGGAGAATAGCAGATGTTTTGAAACAACATCTTTCCGTATGTTCTTTTTTTTTTTTCTGAGCTTCAACTTCAGACAAGCAAAACTAGATAAAACCTAGATAAAAACTGGAGTGTTAGTTAGCAGCACAGGTCATAACTAGAGTGTTAGTAGCAGCAGTGGGCAGCCTAGACCCATACAACCTCAGTTATTCTCTGGAGCTGTAACAAAAAGTACATCTCAAGAGAAAAAAAATACTGAGAAGACAGGGTGAAAGTGTGGCTTTCCCACAGTCATGGGTATAGGATGGAAACTGTCTCACCACCTCCACTAGAAAAAAGCTGAGGAAGAGTGAATAGTTTGTATTACAGAATTGTTTTGGTCTATTTCCCAGTTAAGCCTATTTTACTTTTCTCCAAGAACTTGATGAGAAGACTCCTTTACAAAAACCCATGGTTGTGTAGAGTGGCTTCTTAGGCAGGTCACATTTTTCAGAATAATAAAATCTGACCTGCCTCCCTCTTTGTTGCATCCCCTGATGCTGGTAAGCAGATCCCCAGCATGCAGGATGGCAGAGACCTGGACAGAGGCACACAGGGCCGTGGAAAATTTATCTGCTCCTTGGCAGCTGCCGCGCCATAGGGTCGGTGTATTATGTTGGAATGTGCCAGCCCTTCTGCCAGCCAGTGACTGCTTCAGAAGGATTAGTAACCACCTCACCCCAGTACTGGATAGCCAGCTCAGACACTGTAATTTCCAGGGGCTGGACTGCAACACTGAACTTTCACAAGAAGAAGTGATCCAAGGTGCCACGCACTATACAATACAGAAGAGCGAGGCTCTTCTGAGAGATTGTGATTGGTGATGGATGCACCTGGTACAACTGTGGGTCTTGGGCAGTGGAGGAGGACATACATGGTAGCTTCTCTGTGTAAAGGTGGCCTGGCTTAGCAGAAAAGACACTGCTTTTCAGTAGCACATCTGTGTATGAATCCAGAAAAAGAGAGTCCAGCATATTCTGCATTTCAACGGGACTTGGCAAAATTAAGAATATATGCCCTGCCATGTCCAGAAACCAAGAAGAAATCCTAACAGCTGTAGGTGTTGAGTGAAAGCATAAAGCCCTTAAACACCATAAGTCACCCTGGGTGCATCCCCCACTGGACACTGAGCCATAATCCTTGAGCTTCCAGTGCTTGCAGAGCCTTAATTCCTTTCAACAATGGGATGAGCTGTATCCTTTCAAGATTTATATAACACCCCAGCTGCTTAGTATGTCCTGAATTCACATTTTTACAGCCATTTGGTTTATGTTATATGTCTCTCCCCAGGAGGAAAACCCAAGTTACCAACATTGCCTTCAGCCCACCAGCATGCTAGGTTATGAGCTTTACAGCTGGCTCAGCTCAGAAGAAAGCATTTTGCACCCCACGTCCTGGGTACAACCCTTCCCTCAGCACACACCTCATCTCCTTTTGGCCACTTCCCTGCAACCCCACTCATCACATGTGTGGATTTTGTGTCCTTTAAAGTTACTGCAGCAAGAACATGTAAGAGGATGTTTGAGTTGGAGGCAGCTGTGTGGGGAAGGGCAGTGGCTAACTGTTACCTTTTGTGAGAAGCAAGCCAAGGGACACAGGTGTGAACCAGGGACACAGTCTTATTTAACCTTGCCTCATCCTTTATTGGCCTTTTTATGTGCAGTTCTTCTATTGTGCCCTTACCTTAAGGGTGCTCTACCACAGAGCTCCACAGTTGTGCTCCACTGTTACAGAGATACAATTGTGTCAGCATGAATACTGCATCCACTGGAATGAACTCTGTTTTGAAACAAAACTGGTTTAGTTCTTAGTTCCTTTGAGAAGGAGAAGCAAGCCTGACATCAGCTTTCCTCACTTTAATTACCATAAGCATTTTCTTCATGCCAGCAGTCTCCCATGGAAGCAAGAATCAATTCTCTGGACAAGGAAAGGCAAACAACTAACACATCTGAACTGAAAAGAGAGGGAAAAGGAGGTATGAAATCAAGAATAAAAATCTACAAAGAAAATTAGCCCAGCCTTTGCTTGTCAGTTGATATCCTTGCATCTTCCTTTTCCCATCAACTCCATTTCCTTGTTCTTCTCTTACAAGCCCAATAGCTGCTTCATCTGCAAACTGGCAGATTGACAGAGCTCCTTTGGCTCTTCTTCAGCAGCACAAGGCACTTGTCTCTAACTGCAAAGGCCTTTTTTTTTTTTGTCAGGGACAGATTCCAGCATCATTAACTGTGGTGTTTTCAACTTAAGTTTTAACCTCATGAGACTTTTCAAAATCGACAGCAGCAACGTTGGAAAGTCCACACATATTTGGATCACTCTCTAGCCCCTACTCAGACTGTAACAAGAAAGTGAAGAAGAATCTTGGAAATGTAACAACATACAAATCAGAGTGGACATTATTAAAGTCTGTCCCCAAAACTGAATTATTTTGTCTTGTCCATTTGTTTTTAGAATGTGCATTATAATCCTATGCCTTAGATCACAGCACCAAAAACTTCTAAGTATAGATACTAAAAAGCAGCTTGTTCGCTTTCCCTGCGTCAGTTACTGTTTAAGCAATGAGCTCTACTTCTGTGAACGATGCTGAAAGCACAAATTTGGCACTTGCATGCTAAATACCTGATGCTGCAATGACCAGAGTTCCCTAGATCTGGCAGCAGAGGCATTGCACAACACCAATTCACACAGCAGAGGAAGAGTGCAGGTACACCCTTAGCAGCTAGACCTGGACACTTACTCATTTTATGCAAACCTAGTAAATGGGGTAAAGTCAAAATCAGCATTACCGTAATCTTACATGAAAATGCTAAATGTCTGCATCTCACTTAACTGCTGCCTCAGTTAAGTGCCTCGTGGTCTGTGCTTGGGGACGTGTCTATGCTAGAAAAGTGATATTTATTTTCCATCCCTTGTCCAGTTACAAGTTTCACCATGGAGTCCCATCAACACCTGGAGTACTGAAACCATGTACAGGCCAAGTACCTGCTGCTGGACAACACTTCAGAATAGGTAAGATCTGAGAAAATCAAAAGGCCCAGCATCCCCAAGCCCTTCTGACCACAGAGGAGGTATAGACTCAGTCAGTCAGAGAAAGAATTGCCTTCCAACCCCATTCTCTCTTCACTCTCACCACTGGGAGTCAATGGGCCCCAGGGAGTGTCCTCCAAGTGCTCTACCTCAGCAGCTCAAATACATGCCTAGTTCTTTGCTCATGGACTTTGGTGCACTTTAAATTGAGGGAAACTCCTCCAAGGATACTTTTGTAGGGGAAAATAGCACAGACAGAGATTGCAGACTTGCTTAAGATAACCAGAGTGAGAGTCTGTCATGGTTACAGGGGCTGGGACCAGTTTATCCTTATGTGGGTAGAACCAAAACCTTTTATTCTATACCCTCTGTGTCACTGCTCATGGGCTGTTAAGAAAATCATGGGTAGCAGCTGCCCAGGACAGACCTCACACCCCAGGCTATAACAGATAAGGAAAGAGGTCAGGGGAGATGTTAACACCTTCCCACCCAGCAGGAGGAGTCCTCCCTGTTAATGGGCCCATCCATGCCTCGCCCCATGACTCATACAGAGCTCCCCCCAGGAGCTATTTCTGTTTAATGGACCATCAAGGACCCACTGCATGACTCATAGACTGATATCAACCCATTGTGAGATGCTCCACCCAGGGGGAGGAGCCAAGTGCTCCCACCTGGATATAAACTGGGGTTCAGGACAGCACAGGGGGCCTTACCCACTGGATTTCCAGAGGACAAGAGCTACCACATCTTTTCTACGAGACCACTGCTTCATCTGGACAGCTACCACCATCCTAACTACAGAGTGTCAGGTTGTATTCTGACTCTGTCTGTGGTTTTCCTTTGTATGATTGCATTTATTTTATTTTTCCTATTAAATTGTATTTCTGACTTGGAGTCTCTCACTGGTTTGCTTTCAAACCATTACAGAGTCAGAGCCAAACCAGAGGTTTATTGAGCACCAGACCTGCAGAGAACCCTTGGTATCCCAGGTTGCAGCCTGTGCATAGCGCCCAAGGGGGCATTGCTGGCCTCTACCCCAGTCCCACAGCTCTTCAGGACAATGAACCACCCATGGGTCTTGTTTAATATCTTGATCAATGACCTGGATGTGGGGATCGAGTGCACTCTAAGCAAATTTGCAGATGACACAAAATCAAGTGGGAGTGTCGATCTGCTGGAGGGTACAAAAGCTCTGCAGAGGGATCTGGACAGGCTGGAGCAATGGGCTGAGGTCAATGGTATGAGATTTAACAAGGCCAAGTGCCAGGTCCTGCACTTGGGTCACAACAGCCCCAGGCAATGCTCCAGACTTGGGGAGGAGTGGCTGGAAAGCTGCCTGGTGGAAAAGGACCTGGGAGTCTTGGTGGACAGCCAGCTGAACATGAGCCAGCAGTGTGCCCAGGTGGCCAAGAAGGCCAATGGCATCCTGGCCTGTATCAAAAATGATGTGACCAGCAGGAGGAGGGAGGTGATCGTGCCCCTGGACTCGGCACTGGTGAGACTGCATCTTGAGTACTGTGTCCAGTTTTGGGCACCACGGTACAAGAAGGACGTTGGAGGTGCTGGAGCGGGTCCAGAGAAGGGCAATGAGGCTGGTGAGAGGGCTGGAGAACATGCTTTGTGAGGGAACTGGGGTTGTCTAGCCTAGAGAAGAGGAGACTGAGAGGAGACCTCATCGCTCTCTACAACTACCTAAAAGCAGATTGTAGTGAGGGTGGTGTTGGTCTCTTCTCCCGAATTACTGATGCTAGGATGAGAGGAAATGGCCTCAAGTTGCACCAGGGGAGGTTTTGATTGGATATTAGGAAGGATTTCTTCCTGAGAGAGTGGTTAGACACTGGAATGGGCTGGCCCGGGACGGGTTTTACACGGGAACATGCTGCCCAGGGAGGTGATGGAGTCATCATCCCTGGAGGTGTTCAAAAAAACAATTGAATGTGGCACTTGATGCTATGGTCTAGTGGTTAGGGCAATGTTGGGAGGAAGTTTGGACTTGATGATCCTGCAGGTCCTTTCCAACTGTAGTGATTCTATGATTCTATGGAGCAGGCAGGGAGATAAAATGGAAAATTTCATGAATACTCGTGTGTTAGTTCCATGAGGTTTAGGGGTGTACTTTGACCCCTCAAAACGACTGTGGTTAAAACATGCTTAGAGTAAATACACACTAGGGCACAGTCAGGGGGACACATACAGAGACACACAGAGCTCAGGGCAGAAACACAGCCAATAGATGAAAACAAAGATGAACATACAATGAGTCTGTTTATCATTTCAGAATACTGTCATAGAGAAAGAAACTGAAAAGAAGACAGATATTATTCATCCCTGTCATTCCCCACCCACCTCCCCACTCCCCACGCCCCCCAAAAAAATGGAGATGTTTGCTGTCAATCAGTATCTTTCAGATTAGATTTTTTTTTTGGAGGGGAGTTCAGAAAATCAAAACACAAAAAATTACAGTTTTCCATTTGGTTTGTGATCGAGTTTTATGTCCCATAATACTTTCCATCAACCTTAAAGTAAAAAAAAATTGCTGATAAAATGAGAGCCACTGGGATTGCTAGGAAGAATTTTATGACAGGTGACTTCCTGCTAATAGCCCCTTACACACAATGTTGTGGAAGAGAAAGAGGTGAAAAAAGACTGCTATAAGCACTGAGGCCATTTAATCCTTAACATGGGAATGTATTTCTGCTCTTTTTCCCTCCCTAGATTCATTTTATGTTCCCATCAGAAGGTTAATTGTGTTAACAGGAGTTACGGCCACAGGGGAAAGATGTGATTGAATGCTGAGTGCAGTTTTCGCTGATAACCTCTGAGTGAGTGAAAGGGCACAAACAGGGGTTGATCTCCTCTAAAGGGGTTGTCAGTCATTCAGGAAAAAATGCAGCTGTGGGAGAAACAGCCTTATCTCCCAGGACACGAAGAAGAGAAGCTATCAAAATAATCTTGAAGCTACACTCACCCCGGGCTCCGTGTCTGTGCCTGTGGCTCTGACAGCAGAGTTAAATGTGGATGACTGGCTTTTTTTTTGTGCATGAACAAGCAGACCCAGCTGAATGCACATTCTTGCAGACCAATTAGATTGCATGAAAATGTGTAATTAACGATATACCTCAAATAGTTACTGCTGGCGTGAAACCTTGATGTCTTCTAGCTTGATGGCACAACTCCCATTTGCTGAATTGAGGACATGATTGCAAATCAAGGTTTTAGGTAAAAAAAAACAGCAGTGAAATCTTTCCCATGTATTTAAACTTAATAAACAATGCCTATGGAGGGTCTGCAAGAAAAATTACTTCCCTCTCCATTGATCACTTCGGCCCATGTCTGAACTCATCCTGAAAAATTACATAACATCTATGGTAAGTAGCTTGAAGAAGCATTGGGGGTTTTTTTAAGAGTAAGTATTTCTGTAAGCTGCAATTGATGAGAGCGGGTTATTTGTGGAAATGTCTGCACCCATGGAGACAGGACAGAGGACCTAGGTGTGTTTCAGTCCTAGAATACAAGCAGTGAAGTTTGCAGCTGTTTTGTCTCAAAGATGCACTGCAAACTCCAAAACCAGAAAGCCTTCTCCTCCCTTCCACTCCAAGACTTGCTTAGAAGTATCTTGGGAGCACTCCAGAAATGGTTTTAGGTGGTGTTACCAGCTGCATCGCAGTTATTCCTCTCAGACTTGTTAATGGAAAGGATGCTAAACCTCCAGAAACCGGCAGACCCTTCTTGCTCAGACTCTGGTTCCGCTGCCTTTATAGTGAAGATCCTTTTCTCACATGCAGAGCTACAAACACACGTGCTTGTCCAGTTATAGCAATAATATAACAATGCAGTCTTGCAAGAGAAAAAAAGATAAATTAAAAATTGTTTAGGCTTCTGTTTTAAAACAACCAAATGTAAAGATGGTTATCTTTTTCCCCAAAGCTTCTAAGTGCAAAAAAGTTCTGTAATATTAACACCAACAGTACAACTTGAACAAAACAACTAAAAGGCTTATTGACTTGGTAGCAGGGAAAGCCAGTTTGAAATATTTGATCCTAACACCAGCTAAGCAAGTATGTGTAAAGTGTAAAGCCTGCACTTGTTGATTTCCGAGATAAAAATCAATAAAACTGTCCATAACCTATAACTCTTTGGTTTACCTCTCCATAGAGATCAAAAGAGAGTAATTAGATTTCTGCCTGACTAGCAGGGGTAGAAAACTGTTTCATTTTGGATCAAAACCTTCCCAGTGGATTACACCTTCCGTCCACTGCCTATCAACACTTAACAATTGCTTCTGTATTTGACTTTGACAGAACTAGCAGAATGTAACTATCTAATTTTCTTTGTAGCTGTTACAGGATTTTGAACCTTTATTTTAGCATTAGATTTTTAAATTAATTCTTCCTACTTCATATTTTACAATTTTACTCTGCTTAGTGCTTTGTGACAGCCAGCCTTCCTAATGGAATAAATAATTAAAAAAACCAAAAACAACAATACCCATCCGACCTCTAATTTACAACAAGAAAAAAAAATCCTTAATCTATTATTGATGATCCAGCCTTTGGATTCAGATACACTCTAAACTAGCAGTTGTCTGCCTTGGATTGTCTTTGCATTTCATATTCAAATGTGGTTGACACTGTTGCATGTATTTTCATCCGATGACATTTTAATATCACCAGATGCTATTGCCTGCCTAGGAGATAACTGCTTCAGATACAGCCTCCTCCCCCCTGTAAGCACAGTGATAGTAAGGGGCAGGCAGAAGGTAGGTCATGTTTTAAAATAACATTTTTATAACACTCACTACTATCACTGTATTCTCACATTTTAACTGTCCCAGAGTCTTTCTGTAATAATGGCTTTTTAAAGAGAAATGTCACTCTGCATTTTGATCTTCCTTAACTCAGCAGCTTTTTGAACAAGCTGAGAGCATGAAATATCAAATAACAAAGAGCGCTCGCAACAGCTCCACATGCTAGATAGAGATTAATCTATTGGAAAATATCTGACAGCTTAAGTTCAAGTTCCATGTAATGAACTGTGTTGATGGGCAATAAATTCATGTCCTCATGCAGAGGACTTTGTCAGATGAAGTCCAGATCACAGACAGCCACCCGTAGCCTCCCAGCACCTCCTGCTCTACGCAGAGCAAGCATTTGGGGGCATTTGATAACTTGCTTGCTTACAGGATTAACAAACCTTCCCATTCTCATAGCTCTGAGCATTTTAAAAATATAAACTAACCTAATTTTTTAAAAAAGAACTAAAAATTGCAGTATTTGCACCTGGTTGCATTGTATATTTGTGTAAAAGGATTACGCAAGATTTGAACTTACCATAAGTGTGTGCATTTAGACAGAAACTTTCTAAGCTGGAACATTTTTCACTGTATCTTGGACAGGATAAAGCACCCTAACCTCTAAAAAGGAACATATGACTATTGGTTATTGTTTTGGCTACCTGTGGTTCCTCTACCCTTGCACAATACCTGCATACAGACAGATGTGTGCAGTCTTGGAGGGCTTTAGCTCTGTGGCACTACATCCCAACAGCAAGAAACCCTTCAAATGGTGGCAGAAGGCTGGAGTTAAAGGGATGTATGTTCTGCTCCTCTTCTCTCGGTAACCACTAAAGGGAAATCTATGAAGTATTCTGTGTAAACAGACTGGTTAAGTACAGCCCACTCAGGCTGCAAGACCCCTCTCTCCTCTGTGAAGGGAATTGATGGAGGCAACCAGATAGCCCAGGGTACCCTGCAATTTTACAAGGCTGCTGTACCCTGGTCCTAGGCATTCCCCAAGATCTTCAAGTTTTGGATGATGAAATCCCCTTTTGCTTGATCACAACAGTCCAGAAGAACAAGCGCCCCCTTACAGTTCATCAGACCAGAGCACAAGGTAGAGAGTCCCAAGCTTCAAATCACGAATCTGCATTTCACGTCAGCCTGGCACTGTGTTCAGAAGCAATATGGACATTTTCCTCTCTCTGAAAGACATATAAGCTACAGCACAGAGACATGGTGACATCCCTGTACTACATGTCAGCTCATTCACGTGGCCCCAGCTCTGGCAGGGGTTTTGGCACTGCACTCCTCAGTGTGGGATTAATAGATCCAGGACAGCTCCAGCATCTCTACTTAGGGAGCTCTTTCCACTGGGCAAGTTTTGAGTGTTTCCATGGGGACAGTTTGGATGCATTGTCTCTGCCATGCCTGAAATGGGGACAAATGTGAGTGCTTCCTCTCAAAGGCAGGAAAGGGCTACACTCTGTGCTTGGTGATAATTGTGTTCAGCTTGCCTACAGGTAGCACCACCAAGCAGAAGGGAGATGCTCTGGTTTTGTAAATTCGTACACAAGCTGGTACAATTTGCCCCACTTCCCCACTTGCCTTGTCCCTGCCTAGACTCACATCTGCTCTCCAAATCACGACAGCATTTTCACTGCAGAGCCTGCCCACCACAACAGCTGCTGCACATGCCCAAGCACTGGTTCATACACCTGAACAGGGGATTCTAGTGGCTTCAAACAGGGATGTGATTGTTTGCGAAATGTGGCAGTAAATATTGTAAACTTAAGTACACACTATTGAGAGCCTTTTTTTTTTTAACCTCGGGACTATCAAGTCCTTTCACTACAGCCTTCTCTGTTTTAAATCAGATCCAATTCTGTCTGTGGCTTTATTCTTCCTCCAGTGAAACATCTCTTTATCCAGTCTTTATCCTTCATCAGCTTCCATTAAATTCTGCTCAAATGCATTAGCATTAAAACAGAGACAGTAAAGATTTTCTATGTTAAATCCACTGAAGAGTTACATAGGTAGAAAAAAAAAAAAATGCTCAGGTCCACAGCACAATTTCCAAGAGGCAAAGCTGGTTTAAGATAGTCCTGCCCTTCTTCAATGCAATTTACTGTTTCCACACATTGGACTGATAAAACTACTTACAGAAATAGTAAGCCCTAGGTTTCACCAGTAAAAAACCTGACACAGGTCCTCAAAAAAATAATATTTTTTGAGAAGTACTGCATTGCCTTAAATAATTGTATTGTTAGAACAGCTCAGGTGGTTAAACTCAATGAGGAACTCTACAGCTACATTCATCACTCAAGAAATCATTACACAAAACAAACCTGCATTTTGCTGAGATGTAGGTGTGCCAGAGGGATCCATTCTTCAGCTGCACTCAAAAACCTCAGTTTTGATTCTGACCTTTTGGAATACATCAAATAGATGCCCAGAGATGGGGAAAATGCACAGCATTTGTTCTCATTCCTACTTTAAGCAGCGGTTTACATGCATTGCTGAATTGGAATAGTGACTTAATTGGGGAATTATGTGTATTTTGTCCTGTGAATGGGTCAATCATTGTATTAGGTAACCTTAGCATCTAAGGAGGACAGTTAAATTATAAGTGGCACCATCTTAGCATGAAGCCATTGTTCACCTGACATCTCTAGAAAGGCACTTGAGCACTTCATGTTCCCTCCATTGATTCCAGTTCTTCTGGTGAAAGGACTGTTCTGGTCTCCATCATTGCCTTCTGTTCCTCCCCCTCCTCATTCTTCTTTCTGCTCTGGAAAGGTGGAAGCTTCCTGTCTTTATTAAACTCACACTAGTCAAGAAGTACTCCCTTGACATGTAACAGGCTGAAACATAACAGACTTTAAGGAGTTAGCAATTGCACCTTGTTCTACGGTGTGCCTTGCTCTCCAGTCTCTCTCTGGACAGCAGGTGATTGTGGGTTAGATACACACAGTTCCTATTCCATGGGCACTCGGAGTTGTACAACTGTCTGTCCTCCTCAGCCTCGCAGGCACAGGAATTGTGCACGAGCTATTGCCAGGCAGGCAGTGTTCTTAGACCTTTCTCTACAGATGCCAATTAGAAGATTAGCATCTTTTCTCTCCCCCTCTTTGCTATTAAATAGTCTCACAAAAGCTGAGCTGACAAATTGCTCTCTCTATGGTGTGGGACAAAGACAGACAATAGATCAACATCATTTACTATACTCAAATCCTATTAATCACAGATTAATGAGAACATGTCTAGGGGGGAAGAAATTACCAGAATGTGGGCATATTGACTTGTTACTCATGTAACATCTGCTGTAGCTTTACCTTTAGTGTCATGTCATCTTTTATCACATAGAAATAATGTTTGCTTCAGAAACATAATTAAGATAATGGGTCTTTCCTTTAACAATTACTGAGGTACAGAAGAATTATATTTCTTAGCCATTTGGTTTTAAAAAAAAAAAAAATCTCAAAGACTTTCTGAATGTTTGTATTAGTCATTATGTGATTAATGAAGATGTTTTTATAGGCATTAATAGAAACTCGCTATTATCATTATTATTAATTATAATGTTATTCATTGCTTCTCTGACAAACTACATGTGCAGAAGTAAAACTAGAGTTTAGTTTTTCATTTTGAAGCTTAAAGAATTCTTTCTCTTCTGGGAGTAACTATTACTAATTTTCCATCAATTCACATGACAACAGTATTGGAATATGGTGTTTGTTTTGATAAACGTTCACTTCTCTCACTTCTATAGCTGAACAGCATATCAGTTTGTTCCCTCTTTTTTTTTTCTGCTGTTGCCATTAGTAAGGAATACTGTTCAGGTCAGCAGCATAGCACATATATAGTCTCAGTGCATTTTACCACTTACCCTAGCGCAAATCTCCTGTTTTTTTAATTAATTCCTCCGTTTGTCTTTAACACCTGAAATTTAAAGTTCTGGCTTTAAGCAATTAGTATCCTTCATGAGCCCTCCTAACGCCGTTATCCTCAACATGGGGGAAGCTGCTCCAGATAAATAACAAAGTAATTACAGCTGTAATGAGCTGACAAATAAAGGACTGCAGTCTACACGTGGAACCGTGTATTTGGGGGAAAAAACAAAACAAAACAAAACAAAAACAAAAAAAAAAAAACCCCACCCACAATTAAATTAATTGACCCTTGCTCTTCACGTCCCGAGTGTTTACTGGTCTCGGCTGGAGAGCGGCAGCGCTTGGGGCGGGGGCCGGGGCGGGACTAGCCGCCCCCGCGGCGGCGGCGTTTCAGCACCACGGGGCGGGACAGCTCCACCG
>NW_008631065.1:782-1578 GCF_000691845.1 Merops nubicus | reverse complement strand
CTCTCTGGGCAACCTGGGCCACCCTCAGCGTAAAAATCTCTTCCTTCTATCCAGTCTGAATCTCCCCTCTTTTAGCTCAAAACCAGCACCCCTTGTCCTGTTGCAACAGGCCCTGCTAAAAATTCTGTCTCCATCTTTCTTTTAGGCCCCCTTGAAGTACTGAAAAGCCTCAATAAGGTCTCCCTGGAGCTTTCTCTTCTCCAAGCTGAGCAACCCCAAGTCTCTCAGCCTTTCTTCATAGGAAGGGTGCTCCAGCCCTCTGAGGACCAATCCTTTCTAGAGTCATTTCTAACATTGCTGACACGTTTTCTTGAAGCTTTACTATGTGGTTTTGTTAACTAGCCATCTGAAGGACCTCACCACCGTGGATAACACCCAACTGGTGGTGCAGAACAGCCCCCAGGCACAAGGGCCAAGGGGCCGGTGTCAGCCACGGGGAAGGCAGCACACAGCTCCAGGTGGGAAGCTGCTGGATCTCAGCCCTGCAGTGTGGCCCTTTGGATCGATGGGCTGAGGTCAACTGTATGAGGTTTAACAAGGCCAAGTGATGGGTCCTGAACTTTGATCACAACCCCAGGCAATGCTCTAGGCTTCAGGAAGAGGGGCTGGAAAGTGCCCAGCAGAAAAGGACCTGGGGGTGCTGGTGGCCAGCTGGCTGAACATGAACCAGCGTGTGCCCAGGTGGCCAAGAAGGCCAACAGCATCCTGGCCTGGATTGAAACTAGTGTGTGCAGCAGGAGCAGGGAAGGGATCCTGCCCCTGGACTCAGCACTGGGGAGGCCACCGCTTGAGCACT
>NW_008631065.1:0-368 GCF_000691845.1 Merops nubicus | reverse complement strand
ACGTTTGCCCAGGCTGCCCAGGGAGGTGCTGGAGTCCCCATCCCTGGAGGGGTTCAAAAAACGTGTAGATGTGGCACTTGGAGACATGGTTTCATTGTCATGGTAGTGCTGGGTTGACGGCTGGACTTGATGATCTCAGAGGTCTTTTCCAGCCTTAACGACTCCCTGACTTTTGGCGCCCTGGCTGCCGTCAGGCCCCTCTGTGAGGGGATCCCCGCAGCACCCCACTGAGCTTGCGGCAAACACATTCCGTCCCTCCGCCTCGGACTAAATTCCCTTCCCGACAACAACACACGCACAGGGGGGGCTATTTTTATTTCTTCCACGCTCTTTCGCGGGCACAGGCCGCCTTCCCGGCGGGCCCTTCC
>NW_008631064.1:0-16835 GCF_000691845.1 Merops nubicus | reverse complement strand
GCCCGGAGGGTTCGAGGGGCGTCTGGAAGGTGGGAAAGAATGATAAGGATAATTTTAGAAATGGTTAAACTCGTGACATGTCGAACCGGGGCTACTCGGGCACTGCTTGGCCCTGGTGGGAACGGATGGACCCGGGGCCAGACCCTGGTCCTCTCTCCTCTCCCTGCTCTCTTCCTCCTCCTCTCCTCTCCCATCCCCTTAATTCTCCTTTAATTCCGTAGCGAGCTCGTCCCGGGCTGGGCTGCCCCGATCCCACCCAGCGCCAGTGGGTCGAGCAGGTCACCCGGTGGGTCCCGTCCCCGTGGGGCAATGCCAATGCCAACCCGCTCCTCGGGCCAGATTCCTCCTCACAACCCCATCGCCCCCCACCTTTAGCTCTTCCAGGCAGCTTCTCTTCCCTCCCAGCGCTTCCCGCCACTCTCCCAAATAAATCCTTCCTCAGAGGGGGGCGAAAGTGAGCCCTCGACATCCCATTTAACACCGTTTCGAGGAGCTGAGCTCCTCTCAGTGCTTCTGGGAGAAGCTTGTTGGCATCTCATCCTCGAACATCCAGGTCGCTGGGGTTTTAAACTCTTGAAAGTTAGCCTTTTACCCACAAAGGTTCAGTTCTTGTATCATACCAGAATTATCGATACACAGAAGCAATCTTTTTGTAGCCTAACAAAAGAGCAGAGGAACACGTGTCTTTTCTGGCTTAGTTGCTTTAATTTTCCTCCGAGTGTCTAAACACTGTATTTCCAGTCAAAGGGAATCATCTTGTTCCACAGAGCTCAGCCAAGCTGTCAAAAACTTCTCTGTCCCTCCTCCTTGTAGTTTAAATAGTTGTTTTGCAGGTGGCTTTTTGTATATTCTTTAAATTCAGAACCCATATTCTTTAAATTCAGTTACAGGACTTCAGTGACACGGCACCTCAAAAATATTCACTCGTGATGTTTTTAGCACCTTTAATTTATTAAAATAGACTTTAGGAACCTGATTCATCCTTAATTTAGGCTCTCTTTGCTCCATTGCTGCCTGTTTACGCTCAAGTAACTATAGAGTTGCATTCCTGGGACTTCAAGTTGCTTACAAAAGCAACAATTAAACACAGAAGGTCTTTGATGTTCTGAAAATATTAGGCTTTATAATAACTCTCCCTAGTGTTGACATTGTAGCCCTCAAAATAGGGGCTGATGAATGTCCCTCCAAGAAGCCGAGGAGGACAGAGGGTTTCTGCCAATCCCAACTACTCATAAGCAAATAAAATGAGTGAGGAAGACTCTTGTTGGCAACCTACCCCAAATATTCCAAGCCTGGGTCAGTATTTATTCCTATTTTTATAGGAAATAAATGCCTGAGCCTCGAGGAAACCAATCCTGGTAATGTCTGAGCAGAGCTGCTTGTGAGGATTTCAACTCATCCACATCTCCCCTTCCCTACGGGTTCATCCTAAGCTTTAGGGAGGTTCTTCTGAACAAAACAACTTCTCTGATGGCTTTTCACAGCTCCACTACACCATGAAAAGGCTTTTCAGGCCTCGAAGCTTACCTTAAGTAGCTCCGAAAGGTGTCTGAGCCTACAAAGGGTTTTCCTTGAAGGTGACTCATCCTGCAGAACTCACAAATACCAGCTGGTAATAAAATTAAAAGTAGTAGCTAGTGGCAATTAAGCCTTTGCTAGAACCATTCTCCCTTCCTGACTGTAGGAAGCTGCCAAATGGCTTTTCCCTTTTACTTTTCCCCTCTTGACTGGAAAAAAAAGCGCCCAGATTATGTTGCTGCAGAGTGGAAAATGAACAGAACACGGGACACAAGCTTCCTTCCCTGGCCTGTAATCCTGCTTGCACTTGAGTGGAAAGCTATTTGCTGTGTTTCATACGTCTCTAGGAGGAGATGAAGCAGCAAAACCACACAGTGAAGGACAATCTGGGGCACTGTATGGGCTTCATCCCTTCTGTTCTTTACAAATCACATCTGATGTGACCTCACCAAGATTTTTCCAAGAGCCATCGCCCTTAATTTATGCATACCTGGCCAGCAAGGACCTTTTCATGATTCACCTTGTGCTAAGAAACAAATCTTCTTCTTCCTACCGCGTAAACACCACTACACGTGAGGGTTTTTTTTTTATTTCCCCCTATCGTAATGGATAATTGGTGTCATAATGATCTTACTGTGATTAGTTTTCACACGGTGCTTTACCCTGAGATGTTTTCATGCAGGGTTTGGCACAGATGAGGAAAGGGTGAGGCCAAGCCAGCTCTCCACCTCACCCTCGTCCCTAGTTCTGTCCTGGCCAGGAACTGATGGTGAATCCTGGAAGCTGAGGGGATAGGTAGAAAGGCCAGAAGTAGTGGATACACAGAAACCTTGATAAATGGGAAGGAGTCGGGAGAAGTCCCACCTGGAAGACCTGTCAAAAATCCCTTGAGTACGTCCTCAAATACATGGGTAGGGAGAACAAAGTGCTCCTTGAATTTCCAAGGACCTTTTTAGAAGCTAAGCAGCCACTATTTGTGGAAAGCGGGCACAGGTTAAGAGGGAAGAATTCTAGAACCATTAAGGTTGGGAAAGACCTCTCAGATCATCCAAGTCCAACCATCAGCCCAACACTACTGTGACCACTAAACCATGTCCTGAAGTAAAGAACATAGCCTGGACAAATGAGGGAGTAAAATACCAGAGAAGTAGTTGGCAGACCCTCCAGCTTTGGTGGTACTTGAGTTGTTGGAGTCTCTACTGCTGAGCAGAGAGTCGTCCTCTAACGTTTCCCCCGGCAGGGAACTGGTTTGTTTGTGATCTTGGTTTGCTTTGTTTCTGCTTACTCATCACCACCTTGCCTCCTACGCTGGCGGGCCAGCAGGTTTGCCTGGAACAGGTCACACGTCTGGCTCTGAGCTCTGGCACTATCTGCTTGGCAAAAGGCACCGTCTGGCTGTCAAAACAGCCCCAAAACACTTTTATTGAAGGAAAAATGGAGATTGTCACTGTGCAGGTGAAACACCAGAACTCCTCCTACATCATGGAGCTGAAGGAGAAGCACGGGGCTGAAGGCCATCAGGCTCCTGCTTTGAAATCACTTTGCCTTGAGGTTAAGATCCCGAGGATGAAACATTTATCTCGGCAGAGCCACACACCACTCCTGGAGCAGAAGAACCTGGCTCAACCCACCACACGCTGCGGGCAAGGAGCTGCATGTCCTCTGTCTGTCTGCTCACCTGGTCCTTCAAATCTCCCTCTGGGAAACCTGGGCTTTTTTTTCTGCTTGCCGAGAAGGAACTGGAGACGTTTGCTGCACCGTCTCTTGTCCCAGATTTACTTCCTTAACTGCTCTTCCTTTTCTCTGTTTCAGCTTTGGAAGCTTCCCGGAGTGCGGCAGCCCCGACCTGCTCAGGATGGACCCCGTGGTTCTCAGTTACATGGACAGCTTGCTGAGGCAGTCAGACGTTGCCTTGCTGGAACCCCCAAACTGGCTTAACGACCACATCATTGGGTTTGCCTTCGAGTACTTCGCCAACCACCAGTTCCAAGAATTCGGCGACCAGGTTTGTTTCATTGGCCCCGAGGTGGCCCAGTTCATCAAATGTGCCCTTAGTCAGGAAGAAATAGCCATATTCCTTCAACCACTGGACCTTCTCCAGAAGCAGCTGGTGTTCTTGCCTATCAATGATAACTCCAACCAGGTCGCCGGGGGCACCCACTGGAGCTTACTGGTGTATTTCAGGGACAAAAAGTGCTTCGCCCATTACGATTCCCACAGCAAATGCAACTCTACCCACGCCAAGCAAGTGGCGGGGAAGCTGGAGGCCTTCTTGGGCAGAAGAGGGGGCAAAGTGACCTTCGTGGAGGAGAAGGCACCTGCCCAGCAGAACAGCTACGACTGCGGGATGTACGTGATCTGCAACGCGGAGGTTCTGTGCCAGGGGCACTTCAGGGGCCGGCCAGAGCCTTTGCTGCAGCTCCTCACCCCCTCCTACATCACGCAGAAGAGATCAGAGTGGAAAGCTCTCATCGCCAAACTGGCACAGAAGTGATGGAGATGCAGCTCCGACCAATGCCCCTCCTTATCCCATCCCCCCCCCCAAAAAAAATCTGCCTTCCCCATCCACAAGGCAGCACCCCCAGTGCCTGAGAGAGATGCCCAAGAGCATCTTGGTCCCAAAGAAGAATGTAACCCCTCCAGCATGGCTACACCTCCCCCAAAAAAACCTTCCCTCTTGGAAAAGCTTTAGTCCCCTCTGGAAATAATTGGCCTTTGAACTTGAGAGCCTGATGAGTCACTTGGCTTTCAAAGACGTCCTCTCCACAGGGAATTTTTACACTGTGGCAAAAACAGGCTGGTTGAAGAGACAACTTCTTTGCCCTCGTTGGGTGGTTTGAATTGGCCAGGTTTAGCCAAAAACCTTTAAAAACCAAACCCCCAAATTGCTTTCTCGTGGCTGTTTCCAACCTGTGCCTCCCGTTTGTGGTTTCAGAGCAGTTTAGGATTTAGCAGTGAGGATTTTTTTCCTTTTTCACCCCTGAAAAGAGGAGACTCCAAAGAAAATGCTGCAATTAATTAACAAACAGGGCAAGAAGAAAATTGGTTTTCTTCAGATAGGTCCTCCTAGGATGTATGGCAATAGGGTTTTATTTTTATCCCCCACCCCTGCTTGCTCCGATTACAGAATAAAACCTAACTCTGAACTGCTGGAAGATTAACAGGGAGCTGAGAAAGTCAATCCTAACAAAAAAAACACAAACCAAAAAAAACACTGAATTGAGATGAAAAGTGACACTCACTCTTGGAAGTTTTTCTTTCTGACAGCAATTTTGGGTTGGCTCCATTTGAGGAGGGTTCATCAGCACTCCCCAGCCCTCCCTGGCTGCACTCTGGGTGTACGAGGCAGTTTCCTCCAGCACAAAACCAGTTCTGTTACTTGAGATGAGGGGAAAAAAAACACCCCAACAAGAACAAAGGGGCAGAGATTGAGGTGTAAAAGCCAAAGGTAACCGCAGGCTCCTTGAAGTTCTTAATGGAGCCACTTTCCCTGGATGATGGCTGGGATCTCGGAGTGGATCCTCTGTTGAAAACCAGGCTGTGGGGGGGAAAATAAAAAATGAGCCCGAGATGTCGTTGCAGGATAAGGAACAGTCTCTAAGCTCATGAGAAGCAAAGAGCAGGTTGATGAGGTAGTACCTAACAGAGCAACCACACCCCAGTGTGAAGACTGGATCAGGGAGATCCAGGTTAAATATAACCCTTTGGAAAGACAGGGGGAAGGATTATTTTTCACCTGGAGCTCTTGGCCCAGCCCAGCACCGAGGTGATGAACTGTAGGAAGACCTTAAACTTCTCTTGCTGCTAAGAAAAGTGAGTGACCACAGCCCAGGCTCTTCCAAGACACATATGGGGGCAAAAGAAGGGTTGGGAGTCATTCCCTTCCTTCCCTGGCTGCCCAGATGGGGAGCAACAAGCAGGCTAGGGCACCAGCCCCACCTGGCAGAGCGTCTTCACCCCTCAGTTGGAGCTGAAACCCCAAGAGGTGGTTGAAAGGGGCTCAAGCTGCTCGTCTAAGGGGATCAATTCTCTTTGGACTCCGCAGGGCTTTGCTGGAGTGATGTCTCTGCCCCTCCCGGGTCCAGAATAAACCTGAAACCAAAATGTCTCCTTCTTGGCATCATCCCATCTTCTGTGGAGGTCAAGCAGTGGCTACCCTCACCCCATGGCTTCTTGTGCAGCCAGGTCATAGAATCACAGACTGGTTTGGGTGGGAAGGGACCTTGGAAGGTCATTGAGTCCAACCCCCCTTGCAGGGAGCAGGGACATCTGCAGCTAGAGCAGGTTGCTCAGAACCCCATCCAGCCTGACCATGAATGTCTCAAAGGATGAGGCCTCCACCACCACTCTGGGCAACCTGGGCCAGTGTTTCATCACCCTTATAGTGAGGAGCTTCCTAATGCTTCATCTAACGCTCCCCTGCTCTAGTTTAAATCCATTGCCCCTCATTCTGTTGCTACACACCTTTGTCACCAGAACTTTCCCAGCTCTCCTGTAGGGCCCTTCAGGAGCTGAAAGGCCCCCAGAAGGTCTCCCCAGCTGGAGCCTTCTCCTCTCAGGCTGCCTAAGCCCAACTCTCTTCTGCTGAGAGACTCCTCTCAGCTGGGACTCCTCTGGCCCCACTCCAGCAGGTCCCTGTCTCTGCTGTGCTGAGGACTCCAGAGCTGCCCCAGCACTGCATGGGGGTCTCCCTAGGGCAGGACAGAGGGGCAGGATCCCCTCCCCTCCCTGCCCTGCTCCCCACGCTGCTGGGGGTGCAGCCCAGGTTGCCAGGGGCTTCTGGGCTGCGAGCGCCCGGGGCCAGCCCCTGGCCAGCTCCTAATTGTATTTAATTTCCTAATCCTGTCTTCAGGGGGTGATTTTGGGCTGGGGAAGAGCACAGGCGAGACAGTGGGTGCAATCGGGGGCGGGACTCGCAGGGGTTGTGTTCTGGTGGGCACAGCCTGCTCCAGGCCCCCAAAGCCAGCAAGGTGACCACACAGGGACGTTTCCAGCACCCAAGGCTTTCTTTACACAAAGAAAAGCAAATAAGCTGGAGCAGGGCGTTGCCGAGAGAGCAAACAGGCACCCACCGGGCAGGCAAAGCCAACTGGAGGCCTTGGAACCAGCTCCCGGCAGAAGGGACCTGCCGTCCCCAGGGTGGCCTTGCCACAAGCTCGAGTGTCACATCCTACAGTCGCTGCTGCCACCTAGTGAACCAACCTCCCCTGTCCCCAGCACCCAGAGCATCCCTGGCCCTGGCTGTCACCCAATAAACCACCCTGGTCTCCCTGCCCCAGCCAGGGCTGCACCCTGAGCCTGCTGTCCCACACACCTCACAGTGCTGAGCACCCCCAGCACCCATCCGGTGCACGCTACGGGCTGGAACATCGGTGGCCAAACAGCCCCCAGGGCAATGCCACCCATCCCCAAGCCAACACGAGGACAGGGCTGTCCCCTCATGTTCTGAGGACGCAGCCAAAGGAGCACCTGCAGGCTTTGGGGTACCCCCTTTTCTGGCAGCAGACAGCAATGTGCTAGAAAATCCCAGGTTTATTTTCCGTTAAAAGCCCGGAGCAAGCAGCAAGCTCGTCCCCAGGCCTGGGGGATTTGGCCCCATCAGCACTTGGAGTTCCCAAAAAATAGGAAGGAGAAACCTAAAGGAACAGCAGAGGTCTTGCCACCCACCCCAGCATCCTGCCAGGGGAGGCTGTGGGGTAAACCCCATGGCAGCCATTCAGCCAGGGCACAGACAGGCCATGACCCACAGGCTGCTTTTGGGGCACCTGAACGAGGCTAGCAGGGCTAACAAAGCCTTGGCCCGGTGCGGACCCCAGAGAGGACACCTGGTCTTTGGGGAACCCTAAAGTGCTTGGTAAGGGGGACACACGCACCCCGAGCTGGCACAGTGCTCCACAAGAGAAGGGCTGGCCCTTGGGTTGGACCCCCATACCCTTGGGTGCTGGGAGAGATGACCCCCCGCCCAGGGCTGGTGGCCCCTTCCTCCCCATCCCCACAGACACCAGGGGTTGGGCAAGTTCCTCCAGACGTGGCCCCGGGGGTACCAAGAGGGGGACAAACGAGTTCAACCCAAAGCCGCCACTAAGGCTTCACCCAAAAGGGCAGCAGCAACTCATCGACGCTTTTGGGGGTCCCTGGCGAGTCCAAAGTCATCTTTTCACCAGAAAACCCCCAAAGCTGGAATAAAAGCCGGCACCCATTTCAGCAGCACGTCGTGCAGGGAGGTCCAACTGCCCGGCAGCCCCGAGCCCTTGGCACAGTGGTGTCCCAGGGGGACAAGGAGTTGGTAGCGCCAGCCACAGGCTGCCCGGGTGGTCCCACCAGGAGAAGGTGCCAGCAGGAAGAGAGAAGATCCTTGGTCCCACTTTACCAGCCGAGAGAAAGCTGGGCCACGTGCGACGGCCACGGCCAGGAGGATATGTCCACAGGTTGCCACCATCTCGGTGTCTGTCCTCAGCCAGCGCTGGACTGACAGTCACCTGCGAGCAGAAGAAGATGGGGTGGAAGCACTGTGGTCCAGCCTGGTGCTCAGTCCCTGTGGGCACGAGGGAGACCCACCCATGTCCTCAACCCAAGGGAACCCCCTCCCGTCCATCCCTCGCTGGCGGCCACATCAGCCCCCGAGCACAGCCCAGCTCCACAGAGGTGTCCTGGTGCTTCCTACAGCTGAGCAACCAGCCCCAAACCTGCAAGGAAACACTGGCCCAGGTTGCCCAGAGAGGTGGTCGCTGCCCCATCCCTGGAACCATTCCAGGTGAGGTTGGCCGGGGCTCTGAGCAACCTGCTCTAGTGGCAGATGTCCCTGCTCCCTGCAGGGGGTTGGGCCAGATTACCTTTAGGTCCTGTCCAACCCAAACTAGCCTATGGAAACCTTTTCCCAAGGTCTGAAGGTCTCAAGGACAGCAGAACTTTCCCCATTCGCTCAAACCAGCAGCTGATGGAATCACCCACTGGATGGGGATAGCACTCTGGGGTCTGCTGTTGGCCATCCCAACAGCAAGCACAGGACATGGGACAAAGCACCTCCGTTGCTCTGGACACCACATCTCTCGGGTCACCAGCTCATGGTGCAACCCACCTGCCCTGTGGTGTCCCCAAGGTCCCTCACTCACCTCCTGTGCCCACGGGAGAGGTAGTCCCGGTTCAGAGAGCAGAGCTGCTGCTCCAGGCGGAAGATCCGAAACGCCAGGTACGAGGAGGACACGACCAGCAGGCAGATCCTGGGAGCAGAGGAAGAAGCACAAGTGTCCAGCAGTTGGGAGGGAGGTTCCCCGTGGAGCCCTCGTCCTCCCCACGCCATGGCCGCCCTCGGCACACTCACAGCACGATGAAGATCTTGAGGAGCTGGTAGTCGGAAGGTCTCAGCTCTGCCACACAGCTCTGCTCCACCTCCAGCTCCTCCTCCGTGTTTATTGCACTTTCTGAAACGCAAGCCCAGAGTCAGGGCCACGGCCATGCTGGGTAGGTGCTCGTGCTCCTCGGGCAACCAGGAGCCTTTGGATATTCCTCCTCCGTGGATGGTGTCACAGGTGTCTCAGACCCTGCAGGCAGGATACCTCATCCCACCCCCATCACCCCATCACTGCCTCCCAGCCCCAACCCTGCTCGCCTGCAAGGCATACTCATAGAATTGGTTTGGTTAGATGAGACCCTGAAGATCATGGAGTACAACCATTCCCCCAGCACTGCCAGGTCCCCACTGGCCCATGTCCCTCAGCACCACATCTCCATGGCCTGGAAATCCCGTCAGGGGTGGGGACTCCACCACTGCCCTGGGCAGCTTGGCCCAGGCCTTGACAGCCCTTGTGGGGAAGAAATTGTTCCTCAGCTCCAATCCAAAGCTCCTAAACGGGGTCGGACGCAGCCCTCACCGGAAACCAGGGGCTCCTCGGAGGTGAAGGAGCTCTCCTTGGCACTCAGGCTGCTGACAGAGCTCCGGTGGATGCACTGATAGTCAGCATCAGGCAGTGACAGTGACAACGAGGTGGGTGACACCTTCCTCCACTTCCCCTCGGGGACGATCACCTCCTGCAGGAACAGCGGCGGCGACAGGTTTGGACCTGAGCTCTCCAGCACCTCTCCACAAAGCACCAGTGCATCCAAAACATCGTCCTAAGGGGCAGCTGGTCCCCCACAATGGCTCCATGGGGACACTACTGCCATAGGGAGGACCTGCCCATGCACCCCATACCTGCCCCAAATTCTGACTGCTGCCACCTCCACCCCTTGAAGCTCAACACAGTCACTTGTTATCCTCCAAGAGCCCTGTGGCTGGTCACAGAACCATAGAATCACTTTGGTTGGATGAGAGCTTTCAGATCACAAAGTCAAACTGTTCCCCCAGCACTGCCAGGCCCCCACTGACCCATGTCCCTCAGCACCACATCTCCACGGCTTGGAAACCCCTCCAGGGATGGAGACTCCACCACTGTCCTGGGCAGCCTGGCACATCCCTGGACAACCCTCAAGGGGAAAAAATTGTTCCTCAGCTGCAACCTCAACCTCCCCTGTGGCAACTTGGGGCCATTTTGTGATGCACAGGACCACGAGGACACCCTGCTCAGCATCCCCACACTACCAACAGCTTTGTGACAGAGCAGAGACATGGAAAAGCCATCAACATTCCACGGAGAGGACATGTCCTGCTGGCCAGGCACGGAGCCACCATGGGCAGAGCCACCATGCTGCTGTGCTCCAAAGGCAGCAGGATGCAGCCCATGGGTTTTTGGGTCATTCAACCACATTTCCAGCCCATTCTCTGTGCCCACAGCCACCAACAGCATCGGGGAGCGGAGCAGTGACATCTTCCACATCACTCTGAAGATTCCATCTATAAATGGACCCCAGAGACCAACCAGCCACCAGCTCACGCTCAGCTCAGCTGCAGACTGTCCAAAGGGACCTCTTGACCCATCCGTGCTGGGTTTGAGGATCCCAGAGCTGGGAAGGAGGCGGCAGTGAGGGGAGAGGGTGACAAACCCACCAGGGGGGCCAGGTGGCCGCTCTCCTGCCCGCGGCGCGAGTTCCCGGGGCTCCTTCCCTCGCCCAGAGCCGCCCTGACCCTCACCAGCGACACGGCGTCGGGCTCCTCCGACAGCTCCTTCAAGCTCAGGCTCTTCTTACTCGAGACCTGGAGGGGACAAGGAAATGGGCGTTATGGGGACACCCCTCCAACTTGAGCCAGAAATGGGAATTTTGGCTTTTGTGGTGAGCAGCCGGTTAAAACTTGGGAGCACGGGGGATTTGGAGGATGAGGAAGAGTACCTGAGGCATGGCGTGGCTACTTCCCAGCACCAAAAAACCCACAGGGCCATGGCCAGCCTCGGGGATAAAACGGGGAATATCTGGGCAGAGCCCAGCACGTTTCAAAGAATGAACTCTCCAGCTTGGCAACGGGGCTGAGTCACCCAAATCGCCACCCCAGGCACCATCCTGGGCAGGGAAGAGCTCTGGACCCGCTTCCCACATGGTTCAAAGGTCCCCACACTCCTTCTCCAGCCCAAGGGCTCACGGCTGTCTTCCCCTCTTTGACTCTCCAATTCAAATTTTATTTTCTGTTTTTACTTTGTTACCATTTTTTCTCTGCTTAAACCTTTAGATCTGGGGGAAAGGCAACGACGTGGCAGAACGAGAATAACTACCAGATTATGAATAATTCATATCCACACCCTGGGAGAGAGCAGAAACTCCAGGCTCTGGCACCATCATCCCTGACCCAGAAAATGCCGGTGGCAGCTCACGGGGATGGGAGGTGCCCAGGGCGTGAGTGAGGATGCTGGGAAGAGGCAGCAGGTCACTGGGGAGGGTTTTGCGAGCTGTCGGAGGGCGCGGCGAGGAGTTCTGCTCCCCAAAACACAGCCTTGAGGGGGAGCACGGAGCCCCACGGGAATGCCATGGGATGTGGGGCGGGGGCGTACCTGCAGGTGGGTGCAGACTCTCCTCAGGACGTCGTAGACGCTGTCACGGGAGATGAGGGATACAAAGATGTACTGCAAGAGAAAGAGAGAAGCTCCCAGCAGAGATTCCCCCCCATCCCAAATATGGTTCTCCCCCAACAGAGACATCCTGCCCTTGAATGTCCCCTCCTTTGGGAGCCGCGTCCCCCTGCCTCGCAGCCATCTCCCGTCAGAGCTTCCCCTGCTGTTATTTTTGCAGCCTGATAAAAACCTGGACCAGATTTTTTTGGGGCCAGTTTCACTAGGCTGCTGTTCCCACGGAGCCTCCCGTGCTCAGCCCAGAGGGATGAGGCAACAAATGGGGCCGAGAGTGATGGGAAACATCCCCATGGATTGGGGCGCCTCGCTCGAGATCGCTCTTCAGTGTCCAAATCCTACCTTGTGCCACCCCCTGGCAAAATCCCTCAGGAAAAACCCCCTCCCAGAATCCCACAGGAATAAACCTTTCCCCCTGAGCAGACGAGGACTTGGATGTCAACTCCCCACAGCCAACCAACACCCAACAGTGGGGAAAAAAAAAATGGAAATTCAGATCCCTAACTGAGTTTTCCACTGGTTCCGGCCCAAATCCTTCCCCTGCTTGCGTTGAAGGAGTTTAAAGGTTTTCTTTGAGCCCGGCAGGGATTTGTCAGGCTCGGCCGAGTTTCACTTGGAGTTTTGCTTTGCCCAGAAACAAAGTGAAATTCCAAAACAAAAGCCAAGCTGCCGTGTTTGGCCTGGCCAGCTGCCAGCACGGAGACAACTGCTTCCCAACCGCTTCCCACTTTTATCCCAGGCTTCATTCCCAGCTCTCAAACATGTTGGAAGTGGCAGCGTTACCTTTCTGCTGGCGTTGGTGGTGATGGCCAAGCCGTTGGGCAGCAGCCGAGCCGTCTTGTGCTTTTTGATCAGCTGCACAGAGACCACCGGGATCACAACCTGGAGGGTGAGAAGACACGGGGATGAGCACGGCGTGAGGTCCAGGAGGGCTTTTTTTGCCACTCAGTGGAGGCTTAACATGTTTTATGATGCCCCAAGAGGAACAATGATGTGAGGATCTGGCATTTCCCAGAGGCAGCTGGGGTTTTGTTCGAGGTCACTGCATCCCCACTGTGTTAATCTCGGCTCGGAGGTGGTTTCTGCTCAATCAAAGCAATGAGGACGTGGAGAAAGCATCATCCAGCAAATCTCCCCGAGAGCCACCACGACAGGCCCCCCTGCGAGGCCAGGGAGGGTTAAAAATAAGGCAGGATGTAAATGATGGCAGAAGTTGGTCGAAGCCCCGTATTTCCATAGGGGATTTGTTTAAAGCGGCCGATATAAATAATTCAGCTCTTCAGCCCAGTTTTTAAGGAAGTCATCTCTCCCCAAGATCCCCGTCAGCCACAAGACTAACAGGGAAACATCATCCTGGAAACCAAGAAGAGAAGCCGAGAGAAATTCAAATCTCTCTCCTCCCCACCCAAAACCTTTGATTTTCCTTCCAACACCGCTGCGGATGGTCGCAGGTTTTGCACCAGGGAATTTTAAGCTAAACCAATATTTGCTTTCCCCAGGCAGACCCCACAGGTGACTGGAGGGGGAGGCACAGCCACGCTCCCCGTCGTGGTGGAGATCCCCGACAGTGAATTAGGCACAAGAAGGGCTACGAACCCTCCTGATGCAGCTCCAACCCCGCCATTACCTTGATGTCCTTTCCAAAAAGGTTGGCGTAGAAGCAGAGCCAGTTGGGGGAGATGTAAAGCCTTCCCTGGATGAGGATGTCTCTCTGGAGGGCGCAGGAGCAAACTGCGAGGTGGAGAGAGAGGGGGGACGGGAGTTGGTGTGCTGGCTCCTGCCTCCCCTGTGCCCGTCCCCCGCCGTGCCACCCACCTTTCAGCACGCTCTCCTCCGTCGGGATGTCCTTGAAAAGCTTGTGGTACTGGGAGTTGTACTTGCTAGCGGCCTGAAAACGAAGCAGAGCCAAGTTAGCTGCCGACCTGGCCGAAACGGAGGCCCAGAAAAGAAAACAAAACAACCCCCCTCCACCCTTTCCCCGCACCCGCGACCGGCGCTGCGGGGTCCCAGCGGGCTGGGGACAGCAGGCTCGAAGGGCAGGAGGAGGGTTGTGTGATCCAGCACCCCAGTGCTGCGTCATCCTCCCAAATCCACATGTCCCCCAACATCTATGGAGGCTGCTGAGCCTTGGCGGGGAGCTGGCTTTCTCCCAGGCTCATCCGCAGGTATTTTGCCCAGCAGTTTCCCTCCTCCTCCTCGAGCTCTCCCCTTATTTGGGGCACGATGACAAGACTTGCTTTGCGCCCATCACGCCGTGCCATCCAGCTATTTATATTTCCAGTGCCTCTTCAAAGCCCGCCGGCAGCTCTGCCCTTCAATAATTCCGTATGGAAGTCAGAGGCTCCAAAGCAGTTCGACGTTGGATAGAAACCCGCTGCCCTTAGTCCTGCGAGGCAGATTTGTGCCCCCTGCCCCAGAAAAGGCAGCGCCTCAGATCTCAGGGTGCTCCCTGGTTGTCCCCACGATGCAGATGGCTCGTCCCCAAAATCCAAGGGATGGGGAGAGATCCCACGCAGCTCGACGGGCGCCGGGGCAGCAAGGCGGGTTGGCAGGCAGAGCTCCTCCTGCCCGTGGTGACAAGGTCACCTTTGCTCCACACACGTTGTCACAGGATGAGCGGGGGCGTAAGAGGATCAAGGCTCAGCCTCACCCGGGGTCAACTGAGAGAGCAGGATGGTGGAAGTGCTGGTGGGAGCGTCTCAGGGTGACATGGGGGGGACTGTGGCATCACCTCCGAGCCACCCCTGGGCTGTCTTGTCCCCATAGCCCCAGCACAAACCCGTTACCAGCCCCATAACCCTCCCAGATGCCTCTAAATAATCAGCAAAATGTTTTTCCCCTCCATCTTTTTCAAGGGAAAGGCAAAACCACCTCCTCCCTCTGCTGCTTCCTCTGCCAGAGCACCTCTTGTTCACACAGGGATGGGAAAATTCTGCTTTGGGCTCAGTTTGCACCATAAAAAGGTTCAAACATAGCAGAACCGAGCTGCTTGTGGTTGAGATTTCCACTTTTACCTTTTCTCAGGATGGAAAACCCCAGAAATGTTTGGAAGGCAGATCACAGGCCACACGGAATCATCATCAGCTCCCCCAAAAATACAGCAAGTGAGGCTGTTGGCTCCCAAAACCAAGGACTTACCACTTCCCGGTGGCATTTCTTGATGTCCTCATCCTTCAGGGCTTCATTCAGGTGAAGGCTGGAAGGAAAAACAATATTATCATCAGGTAAGTCAAGAGCCCCAAATCTACTGCCCTGTAGATACTGCCCCATACCTGCCGTCAAGGGAATCCAAACTCTTCTCTTTGTGGGATGCCTCCAGTTTGTCACGGCCGTGCATGGACTCAGGGGTCTTCAGGGGAGCTGCTTTCTCATGCATGGGCTTGGCGCTGCCAGGAGAAGCCTGTTAGCTCCTGAGGGGAAGGGGAAGAGGGTAGAGATGTTCTGGAGCTGTAATTCATGGAACAATTTGGCTTGGAAGACTTTTAAAGGTCATCTACTGCAACCCCCCTGCACTGAGCAGGGACATCCACAACTAGAGCAGGTTGCTCAGAGCCCCGGCCAACCTCACCTGGGATGGTTCCAGGGATGGGGCAGCAACCACCTCTCTGGGCAACCTGGGCTAGGGGCTCACCACCCTCAGTGTCAACAGTTTCTTCCTTCTCTCCAGTTTAACCCTCTTTTACTTTCAAACCATCCCCCCTTGTTCTGTCCCAACAGGCCCTGCTCAGAAGTCTGTTCCCATCTTTCTTACAGGCCCTTTGAAGAGCTGAAAAGCCACCAGAAGTTCTCCCACCCCAACTACCCACTCCCTCCCATCCCAGTCTGCACAGAGGCGTCAGTATCTCTGGTGCTCAAGGACAAAAAGAATATTTCTGCAGTTTCTCAAGTCACATGGAAAAAAAAAAAAAAAAACAAAAGGGCATCACTTGCCAGGAACTCATAACCTAGTGCCAGGAAATCTCAACTGAGCGGCCAAGGAGTGGCAGCTCCCTCAGGTAACACCCTCGGAAGCACCAGAGCCTCTCCTCCTGAAGAGCTGGAAGTTGGGACAGGAAGAAAAAAACCCCACACGTCTCCAATACTCCCTGAGACGACGGAGGTTTTGGCCAGCGAGGACCATTTTCCCAGGGCAGAGCCCCAGCTGAGGGCACCACCTCCCTCCTCTAATCGCTGCCCTCTCATTAAAGCCTATTATTTACTATCATTGCTTTTATCAGAGGCTCTTATCAGCCGAGGCAGGCAGAGCAAACATGCTCCCCGTGCCTCCACGGGAGGTTATCGCCCGGCAGGCCGCAGAGGCGACGCTTCTGCCCTCACCAAACCCCAGGTGATGCCCTGAAGCCAAAACTCATCCTCACGAAGCCCGAGCCTTCATCCCCTGGGCTGGAAAAAGGGCTCTGACCCGCTCTGGAGCCTTCCTCTCCAGAGCTCAGCCCGCTCCAGCTTCCCCAACGTCATCCCTTAAATCCCTAAGCGCTGACGCGGCTTTAATCCGGATTTAGCCCTAAGCGGGGCTGGCACGGGGGGGCACCGCGCAAGGGATGGGGACAAGCACCCCGTGCTCCAGGAGAGGGCATCGAGAAACAGCCCCCCTCGGGCACGAAACACACCCAAATCCCCTAAAATGAGAGCCAGAGGCTGGAGAGTGTCTAAAAGTGCTCCGTGGTCCTGTCCCAGTTTCTTCTCCCTCTAATGGTCACTACCAGGGACAAATCCCCAGTCAAACGGTCCCTGGACATGGTGCTGTCTGGCAGCTCCAGGAAGACACCACAGCAGCTGCTTTGTCTCCCCCCTCTCCATCCCAGCTCCCAGATGTGGCCGGGATGGAGATTTGGGCTTCGCGAGCACGGGATACGAGAAGCTGAGGCGCAAGCAGCAGTTTACAGGGAGGTCTCCCTGCCAAGAGCCACTTCCAGCGCCGGTGTGAGGAGCAAAACACTTTCTAGCAGCTCATCCCATCACCCTCCTTGAGGGATTTTTCCAGCAGGAAGCTGCTCCTGTAGGAAAATCACCATCCCGAGCATCCCAAGCGACACGACCAGCGGGAGCGCAGAGCCTCTGAGCCGAGGCAGAGCAAGAGGACACAAGAATTCCCAGGAAAGGAAAAACGTCACCGTTGATCTGCCGACCCCCTCCCTGCCCGCACAGGTTCCCGGGATTCCCGGGTCGCCCCCGGGGCTGCCGCTTCGCTTCCCTGCGATTCTCTGATCCCACGGTTCTCACTCTCTCAGATCAGCATCTCCCTTCCCTTACGTGGCACTGGGATCCGGCCTGGGAACGCTGCGGTGGGAGCCCCGTGGGCAGCGCTGGGTTTTCTCTGGATCC
>NW_008631063.1:44809-45872 GCF_000691845.1 Merops nubicus | reverse complement strand
GCGCGTTGTGCCTGCAGGGAGCTGTGGCGGTGGCTCGATCAAAGATGCGTCAGCCTTGGAGCCAGAGGGTTAGAGGATCTCTGAGGAAGCTGGTGCAAGCTGCTTTCCCTTCTTGTTCTGATTCTTTGCGGGCTGCCAGATGCTGCAGTCAGGCTAGAAAGCAAACCATAAATAACCTAGCAAAGGAGGAAACATTTCAGGGAAATATTCCACTGCAGCCTGAATAGCATTATCAACCAAGTGAACTGGGTTTTGTCTTATATTTTTGTAGGTTATTTCACACTATTTTTTAAATATAAGGTGGGTTGTTTTTTTTTCCTAAAATCATTGTATCCATGAATCTATTATTTTTGTAGAATTATTGTACCTATGAATTGATGCATAGGATGTCAGAAATGCCTGTCACACACACACCTATCCTTTTTCACAAGGCAGAAAAAAAAAACCTATAAAGAAGTATACAGTGTTTATCTAATTTACATTTCTAGATTTAAATTTTTAATTATCATCTAAATTTGTCTAGGACTTGTGGGATTAATGAGGTATGCTGAGGGATGACCCAGCATTGGAGTACTGAAGGAATGTTCAGTCTAGGACTAGAATAGGAAGACCTGTTAGAAACCAGGCCAGTGATTTCAGGAGGCAGTGTGGTACCCATATGTGTTTGCCTTGCTGTAGGCAGAAAAGGCAACCTAATGTCCTTAGAATAATGTGTGGATAAATGAATCTGGAAAGGCACCTCAGGGTTGTAGCTTGGTTCCTGGGCATCTCTAAAGTGTCTTCCCCAAGAAGGAAAAAAAATGTGTTCCTTTCTCTACACAGCTATAACCTCAGAAATTCACAGCAAAAGTGACTATATCCCAAAATAACAATATAAAAGTGTGGCTCTGAGCTGATGAGCGTGACCTGGGAGAGGTCTAGTCTGGTCATCAGTGGACCTTCTGCAGCCAGAATACGTTGTGCATAGAGCAGCAGCCTGGGGAGGCGTTGGCAAAGAACAAAAGCAGTGGCTAAGAGCCGTGGCTGCGTGCTCCCCGGTTCGCAGAGCACACGCAGACGTGTC
>NW_008631063.1:23322-44787 GCF_000691845.1 Merops nubicus | reverse complement strand
GGCTGGGAGCTGTCCCGCTGGGGAGAGCAGAGCCCCGGGCCGGTCGCTTTGCAACCCCATGCTAAACATCCGAAACTATTTATGCGTTTAAACTGTATGTTTCTCTCTCTCAAAACTTGCTACTTTGCAGTGTTCCACAGATCTTGTTTATAACACATTCATCTAAAATTATCTCAGTGCACACAGCACCCTCCTATAGAACAGATGCTATGCAACCCGCAGTTCTGTTTTGATCTCAAATCGACGTGTTTAAGCTACTTGTGAGTATTATAATTTGAAACTAAACTAAAAAAAATGAAATTGTTGTGTTTTTTTTACCATAATGCTTCCACAGTTCAATAGATCTATTCGTTTTAGAGTACTTTTCTGGTGCAACACTTGTAGGTGCTCTTTAAAATTTAACTATTTTGGTGTTTAAGGGTATTCTGAGTTATCTTTAAGAAATCTCTAAAAATTAACCTTTCCCAGCAACATTATTGAACTCTTCCTGGGTATCTTCTCACTTTGTTTTTACATTGCTTCTGAATTTAGATGAGATTTATATACAAGACACATTTTCCTTTGTAATTAGCCTACTTATATGTCTTCATGCATCTTGAAAGGATGGCTAAGTGTCTTGGGAGATTAGCACTTGCATCCTGGGGCCTTTTCATTTCTAAATCACTGGTTATCATCCTCAGATAATTATTCATATTTATTTACTATTTATATTACAGTAACTCCTAAAGGACTCTCCCAGGTTGGGGCCCAGTGTGCTACGTGCTGTAGGTGCATGAATAAGATGTGTAGCTGTGAAGGCCTCCACACTGTGCTGTGAGGGATTACATCTCGTAAACTCTCCATGCAGAGAGGACAGGGGATGGCTGAAGTCTGGAACCCCACATCTTTTGCTTCTAGAAAGCGATTTAAGATTTCATACCCTGGGACAGAAGGAGTGGGGCCAGGAATTTTGCCACTGATCCCTGTGCCATGCTTTTACTGGTGATGAAAAATGGACTTTGGGATCCAGAGCTGCCCAGTTTGCTCCTATGCAAATTCCTGACTTCACAAGCCTGGCAAGGTAGCCTGTTTAGGGACTCTGGAAAGCCACCTTTTGCACTGTTTTGGCATTGTAACTTGATCTTTGAAGCCTCGAGATATTTCAGTGTCTTAGGCTTTTGGTTTTTAGCAAGATAGAAGGAAACTGATTTCCCTCCCAGAACCTTCTGACTTACAACAAAGCAGCATCTTTTCACTGCCCCTCTTAAAAAAATCTTTTGAATAAAAATGTTCCTTCATAAGAACACTTCACTTTTCTTTATAAGAATGAAAAGCTGAAGCCACGATTGCTTCAAAGCAGTAGCTTCAGATCCACTATGGCTTCAAGATCTCACCATGGGAAAGCTGGGAGCTACAAACACATAATCAAACCAAGGGCAGTAACAAAAAAGACTTGGACTGAGATTTCCCCAAGGTCGGGGTATTGCAAGTTCTTTGCCTCTTCAGGGCCCTGGTATGGTCCCAAAACTGTCTGTTATTCTCCAGCCTGATGCTTCCTTCTCTGTGAGAATCATGTTTCCTCTCTCCTCGTCCCTCCTACAATGAGTAGACATTGCAGCTCCTAGCTGTAATCCTGACATTGCTAGGGGCTCACGTATGCAGCTTTGTGGGAATGAGGGGGAAGAAGGTGAGTTAGGGGAGGGAACAACTGCAGTCAATGGGAAAATGACAAAAGAAAATAATGATGTTGTGCCTGGAACTGCTAGCAAGAGTGAGGGGGCACCTTGTAAGAGCCTGCTGCTGGCACAGAGCAGAGAGAGGACACAGACAGCCCGGCCAGCACGAGCGTCAGCATCACCAGGGCTCCCGCACCCAGCAGCCCCTGCCGCGGGGCCACGCTGGACAGGGGGTCATCAGTCACTTCCAGAGGCGTGCAGCTCTGCCTGCCCTGCACGCCGTGGAGACCAGCCAGTCTTGACCTCGTGGTAGGGAGTGAGTCAAGGAGCTGGAGGGAAGTGATAGATGTGGGCCTTGGCTTTGCTTGTGTGAGTTCATTCACAGCTTTGTTGTGAGGAGCCAGACGGACTTCATGAATGAAAGCGTGGCTGGTGCAACCATGCTGAAAAGGCTGTACAGAAAACTGCTTTTGCATCCAGCGTGCAGGAGCCAAGAAGGGCTGTGGCTGGGGGAGCAGAACGTGCATTTCCTGTTGGCTGTTGGTTAATTAAGCTGTTGCTGATGCTGACACTCTGTGTGTTTTCTTTGCTCTATCTCCTTTCCTTCTTTATTGTTTCCTACTTTGGTTTGATGTTGTTGGTATATAAAATTTAAAGAGCTCTAAATTTTTTTTAAAGGCCCCTAAAGGGAGCAGTGCGTTTTTGTGTGAAAGTCATTACAGGAACACCTGTGAACTGTTGAGCTTAACTGGGCCACAGCTGCTGGGGGGCCAGGGGGGATTTACTGGTTTGATCCGCTGTCTTCAGATTGCGCCGGGTTGTCATGCGTTGCCCTTCCAACTTGTCTCTCTAAACAGAAGCACATGTGCATATCAGGTAGTTACAGGGACTAGGATCTGAGGGATGAGGCTGTCAGAGCCCAGTGGATCGTGTGGCCGTATGAGGATGCAGAGGCAGCCAGCAGAGAGCACAGAAAGCTGTGTCAGGGGGAGTGCCAGCTGGCCAGGGGCAGCTGGCTCTGCAGCCCTCGCGGGGCGTGCCACGCTTGCAGAGACATTTCTGAGCAGTGACTGACGGTGCTGCGGGGTTCCTGGGTAGTGCTGGGGAGGAAAGGAGACTTCCTAGCACGAGAGCGAGGTGCTGTCTGGATCATCATGTGTCTGCATGGACAGCAGTGGAAGTCAGGTAAAAACATCGCTGTGTAGGAAGCAGCCAGTGGGAATGACAACAATAAACCAGGACACCTCCGAGTGAACAAGTCCTCTTGCTAAGAAGCTGGATCTCATGTACAGCCATCTCAGCACTGCAGAGGGTAAAGGCTCTGTATGTATAGCAGACATAGGGAGGAACAATGAGGAAACCCCCATGGAACCACTGACAGAACTCAGCCATTATTGAGTACTACACCCTGTGTTTGGTTTGTTCTTCCCTACAGAGCTGGGCCGAGTGAAGAGCACCTCTGTCTCCAGCCTCAGGGTGCCTGGGGTGGAGGGTGGCACGGGGCAGCCAGGCCTGGCTGTGCTGTGCTCAGGACCAGCAGCTGCTGGAGAAGGCTGGGTGCAGTACCCAGCTGGGTGGCACTGGCCGTGGCGTCAGGGAACCCTTTCTCCTCTGGCAGCCGGTGCCTGCGCCCATCCCCTGCGAAGGGGAGTGCTTCCCTTCTTGGGAGAAAGGTTTCAGGAGCTGAGAGGATGCTCCCACTCTCTCTACAGATCTCCTGCAACTTGCAGCTTTGTGCAAGTGTCCAGACTCTCCTGGGGCTCGCTGTGACTCCCATCAGCGGCATGTGTGTCTGCTCCATTGTTCTGAGTCATTTTGCTGTAGGTGTCTGTGCAGGGTATGGACTGAGATGTCTCTTTGCAGTGCCTCAGGGTAGGGGGAAGGGTAAGAAAATTCCTTTTGATTCCTTTTTTTTTTGTTGTTGTTTTCACACCATTAGAAAATAATTAACCTCCTTAGTGAAAGCATGTCTCCTTTTCACCTGAGTAGGAAAACCTTAAAATATACATACAATATTTTTAACACTAAGCTTAAATTATGCAGTTGCTGCATTTTGATGATAAATATGCAGATGAGAAGATTTCTGCCTCTTTTATCTCGTGGTTCTAACTCTGTCTAAAAACAGATTGTCGCAGTCACCCTAATTCTGAGAAAAACAGCCTTTTGTGCATTGAAAAGCCAAAACAAGCAATTCTGATGATCAGATCTCCTCTTCCTAGCTGGCATATGTCTGCCATGCTAGTGAAGGAATCACTTATTTCTCGTGGTGACAGCAGTTGGTGCCATCAATTCCTGTCAGCTGGGGAAAGAGATAGGAAGCCAAATTCATACCCTGGTGATTAATTCTGGAAGCTCACATGAAGAAAGACAGTGTGAATGCCACTGGAAAGCTCTGAGTTTGCCCATTCGGCTGCAGTGCAGATAGAGTCTATCCACATGTGATTAGACAGTTCCTGTCTTTCTGCATCCTGGGGACAGCTCTGAATGGGAATCCACCCAGGTGGGGTCCTGACTGTGGTTGTTGAAGACAGGCCAACGTAAGATGGGTGGATTGCAGGTGCTAAGGAATGCTGTAGAACTCAATCAGAAGCAGATCTGTTGTGCATCTGTGCTTAACTCTTTCCTTCAGTTTTGAAGGAAAAACTTTTTGTTGGAGGCCATAACTGCTTTGGGCAGTTTGACGAGGGGACAGTCCACTCCACTGCTCTGTCTGTGTAAGGCAGGGCACTTCAGAAACTGCCTGGTGCTCCCACTAGTTCTTCGCCCCTTTGCTTCACTCTTTCTCTCTTGCTCTCATCTATACATGTGCACAGTATCTTGCCTTCAGAGTGCAGCTGCCTATTGCCCTGGCTGGTGGAAGTAGGCTGCCACAGTGGCCACTGTGCCCTTGACAGTGTTTACTGAATACGTGAGGTCAGGAGACAAAGATCCTGTGTGTTCAGGCTATCCTCTCTGTCTCAGTAAAACCTTCTGTTTGCCTAGCAAGCCAGAGCTTGTGCCTGCCAAGCAGCTCTTGAGCTTCAGTTAGAAATAATGAAAGATGACTCCAGAGTTCATCTCTTCAGGCAGAGGTTTTGCCACTCTTCTGAACACACAATTGTACCTGCACTGTCCAAAGTCTGTGTATCCGAGGTCTAGCTCACCGTCTTTCTGAAACAGCCACCATAAAAAGATTTACTTTTTCTAAGAGTTGTTCTTATTCTGACTGCAGCATTTGGAAGGTCACTGCCTCCAAAATGCGTGTTCCAAAACTCTGCAATTCTGGATCATTACTGAGCATAGCAGTAAATACATGGAAACAGTTTCTGGTCAGACAGATGCTATGGTTTTATGCTTTTTCATCTTTCTGGATTTAATAGCATCCTTTCTGGTGCTACTAATCACAGGCATGAGCAAGTCGCTGTTTGTCACCATCCATCTGCCTTCTGAGGGGTGGAACCTGTTGTCACTGGCCGTTGGTGGCCTGGCCACACAGAGCAGTGCTGGCCGTGGGCTGGAGGCAGCTGCGGGGGGTGGTGGCCAGGCTGACGCCGTGTGCTGTGTGGTGCTGAGCACAGGCCATGGCAGAGAATGTCTGTGAGAGCCAGTCATGGGCATCCTCCTCACTCCCCATCCAGTAAATTCACTGCATGTCTCTGACAGACTGTAAGTGAGGGTAGGAAATTTGGTAAAGCGTGATTAACAATACTGAACAGATCTGGAGTTTAAGAGTCCTAGTTCCTAAATACCCTAGCTCCAATTCTTAATCCTAATTTGACCACCATGTAGCCTAATACATTTCTCTGGACACCTGTCAGATTAGTGCTGAAAACACTACTTCAAACCTTCTGTTTAATCAGTCAGTTAGTGGAGAAGATGTGAAGTTTGGACATACTAGAATTTCCATAGAAGATGGCCTCTGGTGAAAGCTAATTGGCCTTGAATTACCTCTACAGAAAAGAACCCTCTAAACAGCAGTTTCCAAGTGAACAGTTAAATCAAAGAAATGTAAAAAGAAATAACGCTGTCTGCAAGGACTGTGGAACTTTGTTCCCAGACAGTGGAACTTCTCATTTGACCTGTACATAGCCCACAGTCAAACATGAAGGGCTTTGGGCTCTTAATACCATCTATGGGAACGTGATCCCTTGGCTGCTCTGCAGCTGTTCAGCACTCTCTCAAGATACCCTGGAATTTCAGAGTTTAGTTGAACTGGGCAGTGAAAATAAGTGTGAAGGGTTTTAATATCGATCTATGAAGATTATAGTGTTCACAGGCAAATAAAACACTCGTGTTATGTTTTCTTGCACAAAGGGCACACCATAATGTTTTTTAGGCTGAGGAGAACTGTGGTAAGAAAGAGGAGAAGGCGAGTCCCCATGCTAGCGCGGTGTGTCTGTCTGTGCACGCATGTCTGTCAGTCTTTTGCAAATGGTTGCAGACATTCTGAAAACAAAAGTAGTTGAGCTCTGCACATAGGAGAGTTCTTACAATTGTACAGATGGAAAATAATGGGCACTTGTGGCTTGGGCTGCATAATATGTACAGAGTCACACCTTACAACATCTCAAATGTATTTTTTGATCTCAAAAGACACTCCTACCCCCCCGCCATTTTAGGCTGTTGGGTAATGAGGGTGAGTCAGCCACATTAGGGCTTCTATTCATCCTATTTCATTGTGCTTAAGCAGGCAATAGCTACTGGAATTGTACAGCCCATCTTTGCACTAACTCAATAGCACTGCTTATTTCTCCATCTCTTTTTAAAGCCTGTGCAAAAGTAAACCTGCCGGGGCCGTGCGTTAGTTTTCTCTTCAGCCCATAAGTTGTTCCCTTCTCAAGAAACCCAGCACCTTGCTGCTAATCGGCTCCTACGTACAGTGTAAAGTAGAAACGTAAGAGATTCTGTAAAGAATCTGCCATTAGTTTTTCACTATTTTCTAGTATTTTCTTGATTAAAGAGTTCTGTCAGAAGAGCAGTGGTCCTAGAGACATCTTTCCTCAGGGGCCAGTGAATACTAATTCCTTGTCTTAGCACCCGGGTCTGGTATCTCCCTTTCTGTACCATGAGTCCTGCATGTTTAGCACATGAAAAGTTCTGTTTGCATTGAATTGGGTTTTCTGCAGCTGCATCATGTGATCATCTACATTAAAATGGTTGTTCTAGGATTAATAGTTCTTTCTCTACCTTTTGGACTGTAGCTTCCTTTTCCAGGAGGGGCAGGAAATCACATCCTCTGCTTTACATTTGCAGACTTGGCTCCTTCCCAAAAGAGAGCAGAATTTAGTGCTGTTGATGCTTGCAGCTTTGTGAGATTGTTCAGAGAAACGGAAAATGTGCTGTTCCCCAGTGGGAGGGGTGCAGGCCCCTGTGATCATGGGAGAAGTGGCATTTCACTTCTCCCACGAGGGGACACAGCCTTCTTGGTACTAGACAGGGAGGAGAGACAATAGTTGTTGGGTGCAGAGAGAAGCCATTTAATGGCCCTGTCCCTGGCAGGAACCCACATCATGGGCCCATCTGTGATGTGTGTCTGTGTCACACGGCCCCCACAGGAGAACGTGGAAGATGATGGCACATCCAGTGCCAATTTTGACTGTTTGTCGTGTTGGGGTTTTAGACTGGGCTGTGGATTCTTTACACTTGGAGTTCCAACCAGGGATCAAAGAGTTGTATTTTAACCATCATTTCATTTTGATCAACACTTGATCTTTTGCTTTTTAACTTTAGTGGCACCAATGTTCTTTTGATTAGTTGTTCCCGGTGTTGGGAATGATCCGTAGAGGGATGGAGGGGGAGCAGGAGCAGATAGGAAAGTATGATGAACTCCAGGCTGTGCAGTGTGTCAGCAGAGTAGCAGTGAGTTAAACCTTGTTCCCAGCACTTTTGCCAGTGAGTGGCCCTGTCTCTCTCCGACCTCAGTGGATGATTTCAAAATTCTTTGCTGGTTTTCCTTATCTAAATCTCTCTGACTTGTTGATTTTGACCTGAGATAGCCCTACTGCAGCATGGTCACCTAGCACTGTCTTTGCTGTGGACTGCTTTGAATGTGACACCTCCAGTGCTTACAGGGCTCCAGTGGAGCTGGATCCAGTGCTCACAAAAGTGTTGCTTGAAAGTAAAGAGCTGCAAGGCTGAGAAATCTCCAAATCAGAGAGCTTAGTGAGAGACCACAGAAGGAGCTTCACTGCAAGGCAACAGAGCAGAGCACACAGGACTCTACAAACAGCCAGGCTTTTGGGTGCTGGTGTGTGCCGTTAGTTTAACCTGATGAAATGCAACAGGGTAGAGAGGAAATGAAAGAGTTTGTACAAACTATAGGGGCAACATATGGCAAACTGGGGATGGGGGGACCTTGGAGAGCAGTTTGTGGCGGCAAAGATACTCAGCCTGTTTTACAGCACAGCTGCTCAGAACAAAAGAGGCTGTCTGGATCGCTCGTGTGTTAGCTAATGCTGGTGACAGGAAGTTTGGAAAATGTCTAAAATATTGCTCATTAAATGGGCAAGTGCAGTGTGCAGGTTTGAAACATACTGATCAAATATGTTGGTCATAACAGACATGCTTATGAGATATGTCAACAATTTAAAGGAGTGGGTGCGAAAGCAGGGAAACAGCAGAACCAGAAACCAAAAGGGAGCAATGTGTGGTTGTTTAAGGCTGTGGAGTACCCTCTCAGGGGAAATTTGTCCAGCTTGTGTGAATCCGTGGAATTGAAAAAGGCAGAGCAGAGAGGGTGTGTATGGATGAGCTGTATGAGTGGACCTCAGAGCACCTCTGTTTGGATTCTTGGAAAGTGGGTCAATGCAAATATCTTTTTCTGGAGCTGAGGTTCACAGTTGCAAGCAGCAGATGGTTACTGTGAGTTTCATGAGCAAGATTCACCCTGAGTTTGGTGACCCACAGATCTAATGGAGTGACTAATTCAGAACCGATGGTGCAGAATTTATTGATAAGTTGTGGGAAATGAGTTCTGTTGTATGGCTCTGCACATATGAAAACAGGGATCAGTAGGTTCTGCTCTATTTATGTATTTAGGCTGAATTTACTGAGGGGCATGAAATAGTATTATCAGGCAAGGCAAATATTGTCAGTAATGTTTGCAGGCTTGTGAGTTTATTTTTTCCCAACATTCATAAAGTAATTGTGGATGAAAGGAATATCTGAGTCTGGGTATGCAGCACCACTGCTACTTTGAGTGCAGCCAACAACCCTCCTGTCGGGGTAAATGAACTTCCAAAACTGGTGTGAAAACAAAAATCCATTTGATCAACTCTTTGTCATGGTCATACAAAGGAAGTTAGCTGCCTGAGAGTTTGTCTTGCCTTGTACAGCAGCATGGTAAAATCACTGGCCGTTTGTACATTTGGACACTAAATAAAAATCCATCTATTTCCTATTATTCTTGAAGTAAGGGAATTTTCCTGTTGTAGCTAGGTGCTAAGCTTAGAGCTTTCTGTAAATGACCCTCATTGCTGCCCTTCTTTGCACCAAAATTGGTGCAGCAATTTTGAACCTCTGGTTTCTCTGGATGTGGAGACAGGCAGCCACCCTCAGCATCTTTGCTGAAATTTTGGCTCAGTATGACCCAGCTTTTTTGCAGAAGCCGTGCACATAACAGTGCCCACTGCTGTGACTCCAGCTCCTGGAAGACTCCTACTTAGAAAAATTATCGGCATGTAATGAGTGAGGAGTGCTTTACCCAGACTGGCTTTGATCTTTGCTCAAGAACTGATTCAGGATAATAACAGTCTGACATAAATATAAATGGCCACTTTGCAAGACAAAGATGATTGCTTGTGTAGAGCTTTGGCTACCCTGCAATTTGTTTCTTTTCATAGACACGCAGCTAATATGTAAGAATCCTTTGCAAGATATTTCTGATTTACATAGTGGCCCCACCTTTCCTGCAGCCCACACCGAAAAAGCTAGATTGGCTGGAGGCTTTCAATGATGAGAGCAATGAATAATACATAACATGCAATCTGGGCTCCTTTAGTCGTGTTATTTGCAGGCTGCATTTTTTTTCTGGCTTAAGCAATATGTTTTTTGGTGGATGTGTTGGAATTTTGTTGTGTCCCTTCTGCTATAAATGTGCCTGGAATGCTTGGGACAGCACATTAATACCAGGAGATGGTTTATGCAGTTGACAGCACGCTGTTCATGTCTCATCTTTGAGCAGTATAGTGATGGGACAGACATACACAAAGAACCTGAAGCTGGTGAAGGCACTAGCTGTGTTTGGCGTGCCCCCACCCCCTCGGCTTTTTGCACTCTTGGGTTTTAGAGCATTTGAGGAGTCTGTCACGGCCAGCATTCAGTTTTGGCTGAGAGTTTGCCATCTAGTGGCTACTACGTTTGTTAATAAAGTCCGAACAAGCCCCTTGTTTAAACTGGCTGTTCTGTTGCTCCTGCTGGGCAGCAGACAGCCATCTCCCTGACCTCATCTTCTGCTGCGCTGGGTGCAGCTCACAGCTCCACCCTCCTTTCACTTAGCAGCCATCTGACATTTAAACTTTGCTTTAAGATGAAGCATGCTGTAAGGCCAAAGAGGTCCCAGCCTGATTCCTGGACTTGGGAAGCATTTGTGTCAGGTTCAGCCCTCTAGAAATAGGAGCCAGCCCCAAACACAGTCCTGTTGTGCGGGCGCTGAAGTGCTGAGGTTTTCCTCACGGCCTGAGCAGTGTCTCAGCCTGGCTGTGCTTCCCAGCAACTGAACCAGATTCTCCATGTTGAACGTATCTGCAGGTTCTGGTTCAAGTTATTTGTCTCTATTCCTCCCTGTGTTTCCTGCCCCAAGGAAATGCTTCTCAGGCTGGTGCTTTGGTGTGTGCTTGTGCATACAGATAGGTGAGAAAGACCTGACCTCTAGTCACTTCTCTTGGAGGAGGTAACATGACATTTTTTATCTGAAGCAGCCATTGCACTGGAGATCCCATTGCACTGCATAGTGTGTATGCTTGGTGGGAATAGGGAGGAGCAATGGGCAAAGCACAGGTATTAATCTGGGCAGAGAAAAGAAAAACATTGGAGTAATCTCCTCCAGATCTTCCTCTATTGGGATTTTACAGGAGTTGCACTTGCTTGTGTTTGCTGTCCCAGGTACCAGAAGAAATGAGGTGCCGCTCTCTTGCGTGTGTCTGCTTTGTGCCTGACTTTCCCTTCCATGGTCTCATGTATGAATCAAAGCTTGCCTACAGGTGGTGATCGAGCCCAGAAAGCCTTATCACTTACCAAGCAACCAAGCAATTATTTGTTTGTCCTCTGTAGCCAGCTTAGTTACTTATTGATAGCTAATGTTTATCTCACCATGTTATAATGAAAAGGAAGAGATAAAAGCCCTGTTGTCTTGCTTGAAGTGCCAAATTAGCTAAGAATGGTGACACTGCTACTGTTCTCTCATGTGCTTGGATAGAAAGGCATAAACCATCGCTCTTTGTAAGCAGGGGTAGCTTGTTATCCTGGGACAAGGCTGTTGCTAATGCTTGAACTGTGAGCCAGAAGCATTTGAAATATTTACTAGACAGTTAAAATACCAGGGATGCTGCCTTGCCATATCAGGCATCACACCAGGAATCGGCATGAAGGAAACATTCCTCCAGGGTAGCTGCAGTGGAGCCTAAAGCAATGAGCAAGGCCGAGGGTTTGCTTTCAGGAGGCTAGTCCTAAAGCGCTTGTAAAATCTCCTGGAAGAACAGACACCCATCTCAGATCTGCAGCAGCATGAGGTTTCTGGAGTGAGCACAAAGGCCCCAAGGGCAGCTCTGGGCACAGAGATGTTAGTGCCTGCTCTCGCCAGGAGCCCACACGGTGTAGCAGTAAATGCAGTGTAAGGGGGCACTTCATCTCAGCATCTTCGGGCAGGTGGAGGCAGGGGCTCTTCCAGGCCCAGTATAAGTCTCTGGACCTTCCCTCCTAGTTGTGCCTTTTCAGTAATATCTGTGTTCTGGGAGATGAGAAAAGAACCTGCCATTAACTACTAATTCACCCCTTATGCTGGACAGCAGAATGGCTGTTCAGGTGCTCCCAAAGTCTCTATCTTGAGATAACTTCTTGAGAATTACTTGAAGGTGAGAGGAGGAACTTGCCAGTTTTCAGTCCACAGCAGCATGTAGATTTTTGACTATATATTTAGTGTCTGTTCCTTTTAGTAACAATATTAAGGCAAGTATCCTTAAAATAATAACTTGGGCTACGTGATTCCCCTTCCCTGCCTTCCCCTCCAGCAAAAAGAAACAGCTGTTGAAATATTTTTTCTTATAATATGGTGGACATGAAAACACCCATGTGTCTGTGCACACATTTTGCCATCTCTATGGTTGTGTCTGTGTCTACAGCCAGACCACCTAGTGCTGGGAGCCCATCAGATGGCAGCAAGGCAGAGCTGATGGCTAATCAGGGTTAGCACAGAAGTGGGAGGTTTCCAAGACACATTTAGCTCAGGCAGGCAGCAGTAATGGGTGACTCAGGAAGTGTCTTGGCCATTTCTGCTGCATGCAGCTTCCCGGGACAGAAAGGACAAATCCCCCTGAAAGCCACAATTGTGAGAGGTGGTAGAATCTGCGCCCTCTTCCACTGCCACTTCTCTGTCCTGGCTTGTCCAGCTGCTGAAGCTCTTACTGCAGAGGCATCCACTTGTTCCTGGCAGTCTGGTTACACAAGTTTCTACTTTGGGTCCGGCTGCAAATTAGGGTTTAAAACCCTTGGGGTTCTGTGTGTGTGTGTGTGTGTGTGCGTGTGTGTGCGCGTGTGTGTCTGCACGCATTCTAAGCAGACCACAGCATTTTGATGGAAGCCGTGGTTTGAGTCAAAACCACCTCATTTCTCTCCAAGCCCTGTCTCCTCATCAGACTTGTCTGGATCCCATTAGAAATGTGTTAATCGGAGAAAAATGACATGTGCCTCTACTCTGAGGTACATACAAATTCCATGGGCCATTGAGAGAGACCCAATGCTCCATTCTGCAGCAGAATGCCTGTGCTGCTTCTGTAAATGCAGAGAGGTTTGAGATCCTCTTTAATTCCCAGCACTCTGATGGTAACTCCCAGCAATGGCTGGCTTAGTTGCCTTGCCCTGTAGCTGTGGCATTAGTGACTGTTAGGTTTCTTTTGCTTGGCTTTGTTACATTAAAACAACATTTAATACTTGGGTTAGGAGGGAAAGCTTGACTTTTTTCCCCCCTTGGCAAGATGAAGAATGATGTCAGAAAGAAGTTTTCTAAGCTGTTCCTAAATTCTGGTATGGTCACAGACCAAGGACTGTCTGGTATAGAAGGTATCACCAGTTGGTAAAATTTCATTTAACATTGGAAATATTTTCTTATAGGTGTGAGAGAACTGGCAGTCTTGAAAAGACAAGCTTCTGGTCTTCAGGGGTTTTGGTAGAGGGGTAGAGGCAGCAGTGACAGGAGGAGGAAGGCTTGCTTAATTGTTCCTTTTCTTGGGAACAAGGCACTCAAATCAGATTGCTGGAAGAGACCTCACTGGTATCCTCTTGGTAATGTGACTAAGTCATGCAGTATTTGGTGGGGTTTTTTCATCCAGATGCTGAAAGAAATGGGGCTTGGTGCAATTTGAGCTCTCATTTTAGAAAAGATATTTCTAATTTTGTGGTTATGCATGAACTTTGTAAACCATGAAATGAATGCGGCCTAATGGATCAGAAAGCAGCCAGCAAAGAAAGAGAAGCCAAAGTGTCTCTCTCAGTACACGTGACGGGTTTGGGGAGGAAGAACGAGTCTGTACATTTTAGCACATGAAGTGGGCCACGCAGGCTGCGATTGCCCCCGTTCCGAGCCTGCTGGTGCACGCAGACAAAGCGAGCTGCACTTCGCACTTGCCCAGGCCCTGTGGCACTGCTCTGGCATCCTCTGGGAGGCTGAACACATGGGCAATGTTTGGGTGAGAGAGGGGAGAAGAGGCCGTGACCTGGGACTGCAGTGGCTGGGGTGCCTGTCCTGGGGCTGGGGCTGGAGCTGGAGGCCGCTGCCCCTGCACGGAGCGGTGTCACTCTGCGTCCTCTCTGTGTGCCCACGGGTGCCCATGCTGAACCCCGCTGCCTGCCCGTCACTGTTTATCAACGTGTCTAACCTGTTTAGGAGTTAGTCACTTGGGAAGAAATTTTTATCTGAGTAGTTTAAGACTCAGGTCTCCCATTTTAATTACTCTGTGTTAGTCAAAATTATCTTGCCTTCTGAGACAGACACAGGGGAAGGGCAGGCTTTTAAAGTTAGAGCTCAAGCCGTTTGTTTGGTATGAGCTCCCCTAGAACTGAGAAATGGAAAAATCCTGCTGGGCTGGGAAGCGCTGTAGTTCATCAGGATAATCACACAGATGGTGAGAAGACGGAGGTGGAGGCTTCATATCTGCTTTGTTTACAGACAGGGTCGGGAGCAGAATGTTTTTCCCTCTCCTTGGGCTTCAATGGCTGTATAATCTGCACGTACCCCACTTCCCTAGCCAGGCGCCCTTGTTTGTCAAGGCAGAAAGAATCATCAGAGGACCCTTTCTTGGACTCACAGGAAGGTCTCAGACAGCCCAGAGCTGAAGAAGCATTTTAGGTTGTAGTTTCCAGATTCATCAACTTCTGCTTTAATTCTTGGTGCTCAGTTTTAACTTTTAAAACTCTGCCACTTTATGATCTCCACCTCTGAGATCCCCGTTATCCCTGTTGTGCAATTACTGTGGATCAGAGTTGAATCTATTTTTACCCTCTTGTTTTTCCTTTCAGTTTGCAATGCCTCCGGGAGTGCGTTCTGGGAAGAATCTGCTTTGCTTTTAAGCTGTATGGTGCTGCCTCCTCTCCTATTATCACTCTCTTGTTTCAATGGCCCCATTGTGCCGTCTGTACTGGCACTTTCCTGGTTTGAAGCGTGGGTAAGAAGTTGCTCATCCCTCTAGTTTTGCTCCGTGGCTCACAGCACTGACCTTCTGCCCGGGAGCTCTGTGGGTGGAGCGGCTCGTTCTGCCTCCCCTGAGAGCTGGCAGCGGCAGGTACAGACCGACCCGCGCTCGGGGCTGGCTCAGAGGGACCCGGGTCCTGCTGAGCCTGTGTTGTTACTACTTTGGCACATGAGATTTCTTTCAGGACTTCTTTTCTTGTGAAATTTTGGCTTCTGCCACTTGATTGCGAGAGAACATGAAAAAAATTCTGATGATGCAAAAAATGCCGTGAAGTAGAATTATTCTAACGTAATTACTTTCTGACTGCATTAAACCCTTTCCATTGTGCATTTCTCAGGCTTTATTGAATCCCAGCCAATTTCCTTCAGCTTTGTCTCGCTTCCCTTCAAAGTTGGCTTTTCTCAGCTCTGAGATATTTGTGTTGCTGCCCTTTCTGCAGACCCTCATCTGCATTTCAAACCTGGTGAGAGACTACCATCCCTGTATCTTAGGTGTCTCCATAGTCATGTAGCACACCTGGCTCACATCCAGCCCTTGGATGCAGAATCGTCTCTGATCTGGCTGACAGTGTAAAGCAGCTGCTCTCCTGTACTAGCCCCAGGAGCACAGGCCCTTCCGTAAGTGTCCCGTTGTTTCCCAAATGAAGTAAAATCCCCCCTGGACCACACGGCTTGCCCTGTTGACAGACCTCCCAAGTCTTTTCCCCTTCCTCTCCTTTTTTCACCCAGCTATCAATCGTGTTGTTTGGTCCTTTCTTCAGATGCTGGAAATCTGTGCCCATATGCTCCCTGCAGCCATGGGTACTCGGTAAGTCACACGGCGGCGTGTGCTCGCTGCTGGGCAGCACGGGCACCAAGACAGGGCAGTATGGAAATCTTTGTATAATCAGGCAGTTGGATGTACTTTGGATGAATATTTAAGATCTTGACATGAGCACTGGGATAATGAATTGCAGTTCTAGCATTTGCTGCGGAAGTGTCACTAAAATAATGGGGACAAAATTTGCTTGAAATTTGTTTTGAACACCTATGGCATTTTTCTATTAGTTTGCTCTGTTCTGTGGGTTTTTTTTGTTTGTTTTTTCCCCCCTGCATCTTATTTACTTTGGACTGTGAAACTACACTAGTTATCCTCAATCTTTTTTTAGTGTGTTGAATAAATCTCATTTTACTGTTGTGCAGACAGCACGGTACCACAAACCGTTTCCTTTACTTCCCAAAGACATTATATTATTAATGCTTTCTAAAACTTTTACTTTTTATTGGTTTTGTTTCTGCAAAAGCTTGGACCTAAGCCCATTGCTACCGTTCAAAAGTAGGGTGTTAACTGTGACCAGGGTGCACTGTGTGGAAATGCAGAGTGGGATTAGATGGGGAGAGTTTTCAGTATACTCTGAGTGCACAAATCCTGCTACATTCTTACAGTACCTATCTCTCCCCGGATATCTCCCTGGAAGAATTTCTCTCAGCCTCCCTTTAAGCACCATTCCTGAGTTAGTCGGATCTGTGCCCCGTATTCATGCTGTTTCAAATGGCAGCATCCCATCCCCCTGAAGTTGTTTTACAAAGCTATTCTCAATCTAGCAGCGTTAGCCCACGTGATGGGTGAATCCAGGTCAGAGAGCACGGTCCCTTCACATCTGCTCCATGCTTGCTGCTGACATTTTCATTCAGCCTGCCTGTACTGGGCAGCGATGGAGGTCTATAAAGGGGGGATAGAAACATCTTTCTGCTGGGGGCGGACAATGGCAGGACCTCCCAGTAACTGCAGCTGTGTCAGGGCTCTGAATACAACGGGCCACTCTTGGCAGTGCTACTGAGGTCTGGCTCTTGGAAAGCAGCACTGTGATTCAGCTGTCACTCAGCTCCCAGCAAAGGCAGCTTTGAAAAGGCGCCTCTGCTGCTCTCCTGGAGTAGCAAATATTTCCTAGGCCTCTGCTGCTGAATGGGAGAGATCGCCATTGTCCTCCTTCGCCTCTCAGGCTTGCTGGGCTTGCTATAAATGGGCCTTTTGCAAGGGAACAATAAGCCCAGCAAAGGGTCCAGGTTGCACATGTCTGAGCAGTGAGAACACTCGAGCACTTTTTCATTGGCTCCTGTGATGTGAAAAGCCGTGCTGCAGACGGAGCAGGTTTATTTTCCAGCCACAGCTGTAGGTTTGTTTTCTCTCTCAGGTTGTTCTGCTCTGAGTGTACATCTGCATGCTTCAACTCATTTCCTAGAAAATATTTTCACTCTAAGATTTCCTTTGGCCTCAGAAATCTATTTCCTTGTGCAGCTCAAGCTCTGTGATGTGTTTGCAGTGAAACTCACAAGCCAGGTGGGACCAGCCTGCTTTTGCATTTCTCTGCTGTAATAAACTTTGGCTTATGCTTGATAGGATGTCCCCAAACTCGTGTTGCCGTGTGGTTTTGTGGCAAAACCACATACACTTCTCTGATTCAAACCCGGCTGAAAAGCCATGCCTTGGGCTGAGGTTCACGGTGAACTTTGGGGTTAATTCAGCTAGAAGATGTTCTGCAGTAATTTGTATGGAGACAAAGACACAATTTTCTGCCTGGACCACCAGGGACCACTGAACATTTTCTAGTTTTCCTCTGACCTTCTCATGAAACTTTCAGCATCACAGAATTACGTGCTGCGTTTTGAATACAACTGGTACTATTCCTGTCCTCTTCTCTCCCCAGCCAAAATAGTGATTGGTGTACAGTACACCATTGATTTGCAGGCATCTGTAAGGACACTGAAGCTTTTATTCACTGGGAAGGGGGACTTGGTCCTACCAAGGAAGAAGTGCGTTTGGTCTCCTGTTGGAAAAAGTATGCTGCACTGTGGGATACAACAGAGACTCTTTCCACAGAGAGACAAATATGAGCATGTTGTGTGATGATCTTTGCATCTGAAAACCAGAAATACAGCCAAAAGGATCTTGGGGTCACTTTGAACAGTATCTTTCAGATTTTAAACCTCACCCAGATCCCAAATATAGAATAATTTATTTACTTCCTCTACCTGCAATATCCACTTTTTAGGGGGCCTTACAGCAACGACCTGTCTGAAAATGCCCCAGGCCGAAGGCGGAGGCCGCCCCGTGTTCTCCCTCCCTGCAGCACAGCTGACATGCTCGGCTGTGGTCCCGACATCGCCTGTAAAACAGAGAACTCTGTATCCATCAGCTCTGCTTATATAACCCTACAAACCAATGTCAGCTTTTATCTAAAGACGCTATCAGAAGAATTAATTCCTTTTTCTTTTCAGATATCCTACAGTCTGATTTTCCTTCTGGGCTAGTCTTATTCCAGTGCAATCTCCACTGGTGCTTTTCTTGATTTAGGCTGGAGTGAGTGACAGGAGAACAACACTTCCTCTGCCAGGCGTGCAGCCTGGCCTCACTACCCTGCTGGCGAGAGCTGCGGTGACTGCACCCTGGCTGCGAGGCCAGGAGGGCTGCGCTGGGGCTTGGCCTCCGAATGCCAATGAGGAAAATCTCTTTGGAAGTTTCTGCCTTGCTCATCCCATTTACTGAAACTAAATTTCAAGAAGCTAATCGGGCAGAGAGTGCAAAGGATGAAATGTTAGAAATCAAATTAATGAAGCTGAATCACCAATTTGTGACCTAGAAGACTATTAGGAGTGATCAGAACTAATTAACTCTCCTTTGCAATGCTTCAGAGGAAGCCGGCGAGCCAGGCGTGGAGACACAGAGGACAGGGATGGGATCCGAGTCCCTGGGTGGCGGGAGGCAGCGCGACGAGGCTGCGCCGGCCCCGGGTAGCAGGGCTGGAAGGGAGAGTTCCCATAGTCCCTTCTTGTGTCCTGCTTTTTCACGCTTATTCAGGAACATGTGGATGAAGCTGTGAACACGCTGGCTGTGAAGAAGCAGCAGTCCTGTTACCTGTGGTGGAAGCATAGGGGAATCTAAGGGACTGGAATTTGAGTTTTCTAGTGGAACAATACAGACAGGACACAAAAAAAAGTCTCATCACGGCTTCTGTTCTATGAATTTGTTTCTTTGGCCCAAGCTCTGTTTTCATTTCTCTGCTTGGTCCTCCTTCTAGTGGTCAGTATAGAATTAAAAAATCCCACAGCTGTATGACTGTTCAGGAAGGAGACAGGAACCCTTGCTCTTCCTCTGACTTGCAGTGGCATAAGGACATGCCAGGGCTTGCTGTCAGGGTGGTCCTAGGGAGCAGGTCTGGGAGGTTCCCGCCACCTGGCTGAGAGGGAAAGACCTATCCATTTAATAAATAACTAACAGCTTGATTTGGGATTGTTAACTGGCATGTGGTGCTCCCAAATTGCCCTTTCCAGCTGATGAAGACAAAGCAGGAAGCTGTGCAACTCCTATTGTCCACAGGACATGCATCTCTCCATGCACTCTGCACTGAGGAGTTCCCTTGCAGTGCCTTGTGGGAGAGGCGGCAGGCCTGGGCCCCATCACTCTGTGCTGCAGCAGGGACAGGTTGCCTTGTTTCCATCCTGTCCGGGGGTTTTTTGTGTTACGTGTTAGCATCAGCCATGGATAAAGGCAGGTTGGAGGTATCCAGCTGGAATGGCACTCAGGATAGCGGCCACCTCACAGCACATCTCAGAAGCCTGGCAGCAAGCATCAGAAGCAGAGAAACTGTGACACAGCATCTTGCTGACATTATGCTTATTTAATCAAAACCAGGATTGAGGACTAAACACTTCCAGGAAGAGATGACACACATATCAAGATGTAGCTTCCTTTCTTTTGGAGGTCAGAGCTTTAGTCAGCTCTGGCTGATAGCTACCAAAATAAATGGGTCATTTGGGTACTCAGTGATACAAAGTCAACCTACCAATTGATTTCACGTGAATGCAAATGGCAATAGCGACTTTTAGTAATTCTTGAGAATTTTAAAGAAAATGAGTATTTTCCTCCCCGTTCTTTTGGGGGCACAAATGGAGAAAGAAGAGATCTAATCCTAGTTGTTTTCACTAAACAGAACTGTGCTATTTCTTCTCAAGCTGATAAACTCTAGATACACTGAAGAGCCCATGGGAGGAAGAAAGGGGAGGGAAAGCTTGGTGAAGAGATGGCTTCAGTTTCTTGAATAATACATTGTTTAGTGAACTGACTGTCCAATCAGGAAATAGTCCACTGTATGTGATCAACATCGACATTGCTAGCTGGACAACTTTCAAAGAAGCATTTTGGAATTAATGTGATGATTATAAAAATGTCTTGGATCCTTTGCTGAAGGCTAAATAAACACAATTAAAATATTCTTAGTTTTCAATGTGCTTTATTCAGTTCATTAAGTGTAACTAGAGCTTCCAGTTATCTGCATTTAGTTTTTCAAAAAATTTTGAGGGTATTTTTAGAGCAATGTAAAGCTTATTGCTAATTACACCTGGGGGGAAATCTCATTAGATATTCATTTGCTTTCAGAGTTTAAAACAATTCTAATGAGCTGCATTAGTTGTGATAACACTGACTGACTCTCTCTTGTCTGCTCCCCCCGAGCTCGTCTGAAACAAACACAGCTTCTTGGGAGCCTGTGACCTAGCAAATGTGACCTTGGCTGTCTTTGGGGGGAAGGAAGAGGAGTCCAAAGGACAAGGAGAGAGTTTGCTGCAGTAAGGGCTTGGAGCTGGCACTGGCAGATGACCTTGCAGCCAGAACGCTGGACCGGGTGAGGTGTGTTCCCCGTCTCTGGCTGCACCAGTGGCTGCCAGGGCAGTGCTGGCAGTGCCAGTCTGCCCTTCACAGGTTTTCTGCTACTTTTGCTGAACTAATGTATTAAGATCTCAGCAAGGCCACAAGAGGCAGCCAAGCAAGCACCTGTGAGAGACCTGACCCACTTTCTTCCCACACAGAATGAACCTTCCAATAGGCCATGCCTGACCAGGCGGGTGCAGCTGGAGCTGGTTTGATGGAGCCCTCAGACTTGGAGGAATTCAGGAAAAGCCAGAGCAGTGGCCTTTTCCTCTTGACATGGCTGCTGCTCACAACAGCCTGCACTTTAGAGCTCTGTCAGCTGGTGTGTCTGCCTGGGACAATGCCATGAAGATCTACCAGCTTGGTTCTCAGTCGTCTGCTCCACCAGCTGCCAGAAGAATTGCTGGTTTACCACTGCTTATCCAGGACATTGTGAGGATTTCTGGTGGAGAACTGTCACTGCCTTGGATGACCTAGACCTGGCACAATGAAACAGCTTAAGCTGAAGCAAAGAGTCGGCTTGCCTTACCTGGGGCAAAGAACATCGAAGCAGAGCAGATAAAGAAGAATAATCTTGACTTCTCCCTACATTGGTACATTTTGGATGAACTGGGCAGCCTGTGAAGAATTCAGTCTTTGGACTGGATACGTAAATCATTTAGGGCTAATCTTTTTACCTCTCCTCACTAAGCCCCAACAATGACTCAAACCCAAGAACTTCTTCTGCCCAAAGTAGATTTTGATCTTGCTTCTTTGCATTTTCTAGACATAGCACTTTTGTCTAGGACAATGTGAATATAGAAAGTATAAAAATTACCACCAGTCCATACAATGTACTGTAACTAGCCCATGCAATCATTTCAATGTGTTTAAGTCAGCTCTTTCTAATCACACAGAACATAGTGGCCTGGGAAAATGCCTGTTTATGTGGTCTGTAAGCAACGCAGGATATTCATCTCCTCCTCGGCACGCAGGGAAGGAAGCTGCTTGTGCACACACACATCTCTATAAATGGCACGGCAGAAAGGTGGCTGTGAGCTGAGACACTCCTCTGGAGACCAATGGGACTCAATGTGGATGTAAAGTGGCACATTGAGACAGGTTTACTGCTGCTTCTAGGCAGAGGCTATGAATTGAGTGGCAAGATAATGGTGTAGGAGTGATCACACACAGAGCAGGATATATGGAATTCTTTGGTAATTGGGGCCATTTTGGCATTGGAGCTGAGCAGGGTGAGAACAAGC